>NC_143486.1:94304438-94340001 GCF_027475165.1 Benincasa hispida
TCATCGCATAGGAACAGTTGATTTTTATATTTTTATGCAAAATATGCGTTGACGCAAGGCGAAAATTGCGATCATAGGAAATCATTGATCGAGTGCAGCATTACCGCAAGGCTTTGCGGTGATTGTGTTCGTAAACATTTGCTCAAGAAGGATTGCGGCAACTTGGTCGGCACAACTTGGTGGGCGCATCTAAGTGAAAGGCATAATTAATCACAATGGAACAGGAAGCTGATGGTGGTCCAATCCGAATTAAGTTGACAGCCGCTAACGATAACAAGTACATTCAGCTTTTCGGTGACAAATATTGGGTGCATCAGTCAGGGAATTCAAGCCATCCCATCTGTGCAATCATAAGAGAGAACCCGCCTTTCACTCCGGAAGTACTATAAATACCGAAGGCATCCTTCAGAAAAGGGGTTCAAAAATTCATAAGTTCGAATCAGTTAGCTCGACACATCTTTGTCCATAATTTTCCTTTTTATTTTAAGGCGGAGCAAGAAAAGAGTAGAGACGTCAGAGATCGCTCAGGGCAACTCGAGAGAGAACCCTGAGCGTAGAAGCAGAGAGCGGGTCGACTTTCGCGAGAGTAAGATTATCTTTTGAACACGAGTAGAAAGATAATCTCACTCTCGCGAGAGTCGAGTAAAAAGATAGTGTAAAAGCCTGAAAAGCAAGAGATTGCTACCAGGCTCTTTATTCTATTCTTGCATTGTTGTTTTATACTTCATCTTTATATTTATACAATGGAAGTGCTTATTCTACAACTGTTCACTCTCTTAGTATGCATGAGTAGCTAAACTAGTCGAATGGGTTGAGAAGAACAAAGCTAACATGACCTAGGAAGTTCAATACTTGCGATTATCTTGTGTTATGCTGCGCCAAATATCCCTTTAGAGCTACTCGAGAGAGCTAGGTTAGAATCTAGACTCGAAAGAGCAAGATTAAAACTGCATAAACAAGAGATAAGGACTTAGAGATAAGCTTTGTTTGCCAACCTGCATCACATGCATCTTAGAGATAGGAATGATATTATGTGGTCACCTTATTTGTGTGTGTGTCATTTGTCATTGCATACATAAGAATAGAGGCTTATGTGTAGGTCCTATAGACTTATCGCATATATTGCATGCGTTCTAGCCTTAGAAGGCATGGCATTCGCACCGAGAGGTGGTTTACTGTTGTATGCATGTTGCATGATCGCATAGCATGAACACATCCTAGGAAGTGTTAGCCGAAACTTTTCTCAACCCGTTCACCGCATACTCATTGCATCTTCCATTTTATCAACTCTTTTCAAACTCTGCCACATTTGTTTATTTTTCATTACTGCAAACAAAAACCTCAATACTTATTGATTTATTTGGTTACCGCAAAGTTTTCCTAAAAAATATCACCGCAACCTGTTTTCCCAAGTCCTAGAGTTCGACCCTGGACTTACCAGGAACTCAGAGGGGTTTACACTTGGATTCCACTGAGAAAACTTGAGTGCTCAATGCAATTTCATCATCACATATCATCCACAATTTCACATCATAAAACCAAGTATCAAGTTTTTTGCATCGTTGTCGAGAACTTCGGCAAAATAGTTTGCTAACTGTAATTTTTCTGATTTCTTTGTAGACTCTCAATCTCTGGAAAATTACAACCCGAAGATTGAGAGGACGTTAAGACGAAGAATGAGAGACAACCACCAACAACAAGACAGAACTCCAAGAATGGCAGAACAACCGGCAAAAAGGGCCGCGAACGAGAAGAATATAATGGCCAACCCCATCTTTCTAGTGAATGACCACAATAGACCCATTCGAGACTATGCGTTGCCCAACCTCTATGATTTCTCTCCAGAAATCATGAGGCCAGCGTTAGATGGGTCGAGGATTGAAATGAAGCCGGTAATGTTACGGATGATCCAGGCTGCTGGGCAGTTTGGAAGGAGGCGTGGCTAAGACCCGCACGCTCACCTCCAGAGCTTCATAGAAATCTGCAACACTTTTGTGTTCTCGAATATCTCAACTGAGGAAATTCGACTCACTCTATTCCCATTCTCCTTGTGTGATTAGGCAAGAAAATGAGCATATTCTCTCGAACCGGGGGAGATAACTTCGTGGGAACAGGTGGTGGAAAAGTTTATGAAGAAGTATTTCCCACCAACCGAGAACGTTAGAAAAAGGAAATTAATAAAAAAATTTGAACAAGAAGATGAAGAATCGCTCAGCGATGCCTGGGCGAGGTTCAAGCGGCTGGTAAGAGACTGTCCACATAATAGCTTAACAGATTGTCAGTAGATGGAGATCTTTTACTAAGGATTAAATCCCTCTTCGCAGATCGCTGCCAATACGATAGCCGTAGGTGGTCTACTCGACAAAACATATGAGAAGACAAAGAGTATACTTGATCGCATTTTCAAAAATCATGAGGATTGGGGGGAAAGCGATCAAATATAATGACGCAAACAACGGGGCCACGCATCCTTGCAGAGCCAGATGACTGCGATGATGAGTTTAATTCAAGGCATTGCAATTAATAACATGGGAGCGAAGAAATGGCAGGTCAATGCAATCGCTCAAACGACTGCAAGTTGTGTCAATTGTGGAGACGCTCATTCGATGGAGGAATGCCCCGAGAATCCACAGTCGGTATACATCATGAGAAATAATCCCTACTCTGATACATACAACCCCGGATGGAGAAACCACCCAAATTTCACGTGGAAAAATCAACAACAAAGCTTTCAATCTGTGGCGCAAAAAGGAGGGCCACCCAGATTTTTCCTACAAAATGACGGTCAGACAAGCAATCATGCCAGTAGTTCGCAATCACCACAATCTTCGTCCTTAGAGAGCTTGTTGAAGTAGTACATTGAGACAAACGAATTAGTACTTCAGAATCAAGCAACATCTATTCGAAAACTCAAAATTCAGATGGGAAAAATTGCGGGGGAGTTGAAAAATAGACCGCAAGGGGCGTTGCCGAGCTCAACTGAGCTTCCTCGCAACACTGAGGGTACAGGGAAGGAACAGTGCTTAACAGTCTCCTTGCTAAGCGATAAAATGACTACGGAAGTAGGGGAGAAACCCAGCGCGACCAACTTAAATGTGGTGACAACCGAAGATCCGTTGACCTATAGTTTAGAAAAGCTTGAAAAAATGAACCCCGAAGCTACGTCCACCCTCAAACCTCCATATCTTGAGACAGAAGAAGTCCAATCACCAGCAGCTCCGCAAAGATTGAAAGAGGAACAAAATGATGAAAAAAAGATCGCAATAGTGGCCGCAACGTAAAATGTTAAGATCCCACCAAAAATAGGTGACCTAGGAATCTTCACGATACCATGCTCTGTTTGAGGGGTCTACAGTGTCCAAACGATATGCGATCTAGAGGCAAGCATCAACATAATGCCATTATCCATCTTCAAACGATCGAATAGTGGCACACTCACGCCCACAACAGAGACTCTCCTACTCGCGGACAGATTCCAAATACATCATGAAGGATAATTGAAAAATGTCACAATCTCAATTGATAAATTTATTTTGCCGGTAGACTTCCTCATTTTGGATTATAAAGCGGATGAAGACGCGCCCATCATATTGGGAACGACCATTCCTTTCGACCGGTCGTGCTCAAATTGATGTAAGCAAGGGGGAGATCGTAATAAACATTCATGGGGAAAAGCTCCGAATTAAGGCAGTCAAGATCCCAAAGGACAAAGAAAAGAGAGAAAAGCCACCATGGACGTGAAAAGACCAACCTGGAATAATCAGTCCCTGAGTTACTACATAACTCAACCTCATCAGGGATGCAATCCTTTTGAATATCCTTTTCCTGTATCAATACTTCATGAACTTTTATCATCTTGTTATCATCTAGTATCGCATATCTATTTTTTACTTTGCTCTAAAAAAATGGCGTTTGTTTTTTTAATCTTATTTGACCCTCTCTCTGATTTTCTTGCAACGATCGAGGCACTGGATTGCGGAGATGTTACACGAAGAAGCAACTTCTCTTATTCCGTCACTGCAATCCAAAGAAGATAGATCGCCGCAAAGAAGGATGCATTAATACACAATGCGGGTGACAACATAAATTTGAGAGTTATATTCTTCCTTATCTCTATTTCAAATCTTGCACTATCGCATCGCATTTTAGTTTTAAAAGTTTTATCACTGCATCCTCTTTGAGTACCGCAATCATTTGACATGGATAAATTTAGTAAGTTACCGCATGATGTCTCTTTGCCAATTATGATTTCAATGATGAAAAATATACTTCTATTTCTTTCGTATATACTAGAGTCAACTTAATTTTAAGATAGTCACCTCATGAAATATTTCTAGAAGTTAGAGGTCTGCTAGCTTTCTTTCAAATTCTCTTTCTGACGCTTTCTAAGAACATCGCATGACTTCTTTCAATCTTTTGGCAATGAAGACATTGCCACATTTTAAATTTGGGGGTGAGGTATTTATTTTCGACCTTGCTATTTTGAAAAAAAAAAATTGAGAACAACAACTCCACTGTTAACGCAATGGGGAAACCCATGTTGATAAGAGTTAAGTTGAGAAGGGCACTTACCCGTAGTTGGATGTCCGCATGACATACGTGGGGGCAAGCCAAAATGAAAGTAAGTCACCAGGATCAACGCATAAATAAATGACCGCAACTCCGCTGCCAAGTAGGTATGAGTTTAGTCTGAGAAAGATCGTATTGCTCGTGGTTGGATGTCCGCATGACACACATGGGGGCAATGGAAAACAAAGGTAAGGCACTTGGATCAGTGCAAGGGCAGAAAAAAAAATACTAGTGGCCAAAAATAATAGACTTATCGCATATATCGCATGTGTTCTAGCCTTAGAAGTCATGTTGCATGATCGCATAGTATGAACGCATCCTAGGAAGTGTTAGTCGAAACTTTTCTCGACCCGTTCACCACATACTCATCGCATCTTCCATGAGGTCAAGCCAAAACGAAGAGCGTAACCAGGTTCAACACCGCATTCGAATAAGAAATCGCAAATTTTTGAATTATTTTGAACGGACGCATTCTCAAAAGCTAAACGCAAAGTTGCGGGTAATGAATAAAAAGTTTTTTAGCAAAGGATTGCCGAATTTAAACTTAGAAAAGATCTTTTTGAAGAAGCAGCCGAAGTGAAGGAGAGCATTGCAGCCATGGTTAGAGGTATGAGTAAATTATATTCTGAGAGGTGGGTCATCACAAAGGAACGTCGGAAGGTGAGTTAAGAATTTCTTAAGTATAACGCATGCTTGAGGACAAGCGTGATTCTAAGTTTGGGGGTGTGATAACTGGCAGAAATGTCAGTTATTATAAGCCTTTTATTTAGAATTATGAGGGCTAACAAGTAGAAAATGCGGTGATAATACTTAAAATTTGTGAAAATTTTAGTTTTGCGTCGATCAGCACCTAAATCCTCACTAACCCCAATATTATGCGTTATTTCGTGCCAAAGTGTCTATTTTTGTAGCTATCGCAAGAATCAAACGCATACGCTGGAAATAAGCAATCACAAAATCAAACGCATGCGCTGAAGCCAGGCGACCGCAAAGACAATCGCATTCGGTGAAAGCCGAACTATCGCATAGACGATGCATGTGGTGATCGCATGCGTCCATCGCATGAAAGTCGCAATGATCGCATGCGTTCATCGCATGAAGATTACGGCCACGGAGTGATAACCTTGAATAGAAAGGTGATCGCAAGATGGGTGGAATGCGTTGATACTTCAGTTGAATCAAGCTTGAACACATACCTTGGGAATATCAATAAGATAAGATGATGTTGACATTGCCCATACCGCGAAAAAGGCAGTAGTGAGACATAACACAATCATGATTGTTGTCGGCGTTTAAACTCTATAAATAGCCCTTTAGACCTTCATTTCAAGACATCCGAACTTCTGCCTTAAGGCAGAGGTTTGCAATCACAGATGAGAGCATGAGCGAGATTTTTTGTGAGGATTCTTCATCTCTACAAACCAATCCGAGTGACGACCAGAGCTTTCCTTGGAGATAGAGCTCGAGAGAGACCTCTCCATCATCCATCCATGGCACCACCAGCAACCTTGACGCATAGTCTTTCATTTCTTCTCTGATCTCTATATTGTATTACATTTTAGCTTAAGATACTAAGACATTTTGTAATCAATGCACATCTTGATTCCTTCAATGCCATCTTCTTCATCGTCTTTATCTTTATCATCATTTACCTTCATCGTTTATTTATCAAAGGCGATCGCATACTCAATCGTGTAGTCTAAAGATAGAACGCATGTAGCAACCCACCGAGAGGTGTACGTTGTGCGAGTATAGTGAGTTAATCCTCTTTGCTTAGTGAAAGGCTGTAGCAATGTTTGTCGATGGGATGTTGCAATGCTTGTCTATAAGTTAATCAGTTGCATCTAACTGCCTGAGAAAGTAAGAGATGGAATGCACTAAAGCAAAGTATGCAATGTTCCTAGAGATAGGCACGGTCTTATGCTCGACGCAACCATGCACTATAGAGATATAGTCATGCGGCTGACCAACGAGAGGTGTGCGATGCGTTAGTGTGACGAGCTGGGATTACTCGAGCGATTTAAGACAATAAACATTACTATGCGTTAACAGTTGTTATGTATCTACCAATTCTCATCGGAAGTCTTCCATTGCTCAATCTGTTTAGTTAAGAGTAGGAGTAGTTTGTAATCCATTAAATTCTTTTTACTTTTATTCATCGCCTCAAACGCATTGCTTCACAAGCATGATTGAGTGAAAAGTCCCTGTGTTCGACCTCGGATTACCCGAGAAACTTGCGTTCTCATTATACTTGGCGAGAAGGCAAGAAAACTTGTGATAGGAACGCATGGTCATTGCATACTAGATAAACGTATACTTTCCATTCCAACACATGACCTCCAACGCATGGGCATAAACTCATAGCTTAAGACATACAACAACGCATAATTGCGTTCACCCCCAATTTTCCTTAACAAGTTTTTGGCACCGTTATCAGGGACTTGGCAGCTAATGGTTTGTTAAGTTTTTTGTTTTCGTAGGCACCCTTTTAATCTTGGGCGTATTGTAGCTTGTGCGACCAAGTTGCAAACAATATTTGAAGGCGGTCCTTTGATTAGTATGGATGAGAGTGGCCAGATTGTCAACTCAACATGCCTAACTTTTTGGGGATTTTTCTGATTTAGGAGCTGGGAACTCAGTTACACAAGATGGAATTCACTCCTTCCCCGAAGCAAGGGTAAGTAGATAGATTGCTCCTTTAAGGGCTGATTCCGGGTCTTGATCATAGTGGCCATAACTTTTCTTTGGAAGGGAGGACTCAGTCATAGTAGGACTATGACTTATGTTCATTAGAGGAATCAGTGGTACTTAAGGAGTTAGATGTAACTACAGGGGCATAACGATTATTGGCCCAACTATATTTACGAGCGATTTGTGAAGGGTTATCGAACTGTTGATTGGTTTATATGGATACATAATATATCTATAGTTAGGAGAATTCAGTTGTCCGTCTTTAGTGGAGTACCTGGTAGTTAACGAATGGTAGATCTTGTGACTAAAGAGTTTAGTCAGTTATTCATGTACCGTTGGAGCTTCAAGCTACAGGTCTATAAGGTACCCTTGGTAGCTCAATGGATTCAAGTTGAGAATCAGTTCTTGGTATTGATTTGAAATATTCAAATTGACAAGAGGTAATTCGATTATATATGATATGATCGGTGTGATGTATGAGATACATCAAGTGGAGGATTAATGTAAATGAGATTTACATTAAGTACCATGAAATAGAAAAAAAGTTATGGTTTATATGTTTCATGAGATGAAATATTAGAACTATAGGTTATAAATATACTATGGTAAGTTGGTTATCATATATATTTATAATAATATTAATTATTGGATAATTATCTCTTTTTCTCTAATAGCCAATTGAGTGGGAGGTTATTAGTGGTTTCATGGTAACAGTGAGATAAAAGGAAAAATGTTTTCCTAAATTTGGTAGTTGTTGCAAGAGTTAAAAAAAAAAAAAAAAACAAAAAAAAAAAAAGAAATAAAAAGAAAAAAAAAAAAAAAAAAAAAAAAAAAAAAAAAAAAAAACCAAAAAAAAAAAAAGAATAAAAGTAAAAAAAATAAAAAGAAAAAAAAAAAAAAAAAACAAAAAACATAAAAAAAAAATAAAAAAAAGGAAAAAAAAAAAAAAAAGAAAAAGAAAGAAAGAACAAAAAAAAAAAAAAAAAATAAGGAAGTGAAAGTAAAAAAAAAAAAAAAAAAAGAAAAAAAAAAAAAAAAAAGACAAAAAGGAAAAAAAAAAAAAAAAAAAAAAAAAAATAATAATGAAAAGAGTTTCCATTCTCGGCAAGTTCTCATGGAAAGGCTGTCAAGTGGATTAGATTCACTCAACGATAGCTGAAGAGAGACTAAATGATCGTGGAGTGACACTACTTGATAGTTCACTCAACTAGCCATTAACTAAACGATCGCAGAGCTTTTTTTAAAACGATCACATAGTATTTGTTAAACAATTGGGCATCGTCTATACGATAGACTTCTGTCTTCTCCCACTTGCTTAATTGTTTACATGTATTATTCCATGTGAGTTGAAGAACTCATTAAAGCCGGCTAATTCGTACACAGTTCATCTATCACTATAAAGCCTTTTAACCTTTCTATTAAATTGATTTTCTACCTCAATTATAAACAATTTGAAAGCATCAAACGCATCACTTTTTTTTTCAACATATATACAAAGTGAAATTAGAGCAACCATCAAGAAAAGTAATAAAATATCTTTTACTGTTCCTAGTCAAGATGCCATTAAATTCACATAAGTCATAATGAATTAAATCTAGAGACTCGGATTCCCTAAGTACAGATTTATGCGAAGTCTTCGTTATTTTAGCTTGACTACAATACTCACATTCATCAAATTCGTTCATGGATGACTTAGGTATCATTTCCAACCTAATCATGTTACTAGTTAATTTCTTATAAACATGACAAAGTCTAGCATGTCAAACATTCAAATAACATATCATATAAAAAGAAGATTTCATTTTATTTATGTCTAGGTTTAATTTGAACATGCCTCAATTGCATAACCCTTCCCTACGAATATATTATTCTTAGAAAGGGTATATAAATCTACCCCTATAATTTGGGTGAATCTGACCTTGTTGAGGAGATAGCTCGAGATCAAGTTCATTCTTATCTCCAAAGTGTGCACGACATCCTTTATGGTGAGAGTCTTCCTAGATGTGAACTTCAGCTCCACCCACCGATTCTAGCAACTTTCGTTGAGTGGTGATCCCCCAACAGAATGTTCTTATCCTTAGTTTCATTGTAAGTTTTAAAGAGACTAAAGTCGTGATAGAATGGTGCATAACGCCAGTGTTTACCCATCACTCCTTAGAACCATCGATCACATTTACTTCTGTGATCATGGCAACTAATGGTTCTTCTGTCAGGTTTGCCTGACCAGCAAAACGATACCTATTCCTAAAATTCCTAGCCATATGTCCAGGTTTATTACAATTAAAGCAAAGGAACTGTAGCGTTTCTCCAAGGGAGCTTTTCTGCTTCTTCTGATTGTTCTGGTTGCTAGAACCACGATTCTAACCTTTCCTATTGGTTCCTTTGAACTTTTGGTCATGCTTTATCACAATAGAGGTAGATTTCCCAGGAATGATGTTCACCTCCTCCCTTTAGTCCTGCTTTTGGGCTTCCTCCTCAATTCTCATGAGGGTGATTAAACTCTCCAAGGAAAACTCCTTGGTCTTGTGCCTCAAGGTATTCTTAAAATCCTTCCACAATGAGGGTAGTTTTTTAATAATAACAACAACTTGGAATTGCTCGTTCAGGGGCATACCTTCACTTATTATTTTGTGGGCAATCTTTTGCAGCTCGTGAGACTGGACCTCCACAAATTTATCATCCATCATCTAAAACTTAAGGTAACAACTAACTACATACTTTTTTTACCCAGCCTCCTCGATATCGTACTTGTCACACCTCTTCCCAGATTACCCTCTTAATCCGAGAAGATATGTGAAGACAGTAATTTCCAACCCTTTAATGACAACTACTGGCCAACATGCTTCTATGAACCTGTGTCCATAGTATTTGTTAAACCTTATTAGTAGTTTATGACTCCCCAAAATTTAACACATAACCTTAGCAACAACTCAAGTATACAGCTTACTACTAATCAGAATATCAACTCCAACATACAAAATAGTTTCAGAAAAACCCAACCTATTTACAACAACAAACCAACACAAGTTCTACCATGTTCTTCCCATTATGTACAGACAAAACTAGAGTTGAAGCAGGACTTAGTGGACCACCTAAATTTCAGCCCTCTATGATCTTGAATAATGACTGGCTAGCAAAACTGCTAGGCTTCGAGACGTTGACCGCTACTTGGAGAGGAAAACATTAAAAAAAGTAAGTTTAAAATGCCCAATGAGTGACATCTTTAAAAGAACATACTTTTATTAACTCATGATAAATAAGTTTATAATAAAATATTATTCACATTCCAGGGTTTAGAAATAAGAATTAGAAATGAAAAGTCATAACATGAAAACCCTTAACCAAACTCATCAATATTCTCTGTAAAATTTCTCTACTCCCTTGCCTAAACATGTGGGGGAGCCCTTTTACTCGATCCCTAATAACCTTAGTTGAGAGAGAGTCCTTTTGTTGATTTCATAAACGTCAATAGCATAGATCTTATGTGCATGTGGAATTGAATAGGATCCTATTTACCTTACCATACCTTCAGTAGCTAGGATCATCATATAACAGGATACCTTACCATACCTTCAGTATCAAATGCTCAGGAGTAGGTTTTACATAGTGATTATACATGTTAACATCATAAAACATCATTCTCATCATCATGCTTAAAGGAATCAATAAATAGCTCATTTAAAATATTAAGTCATGGTGTAAAACTCAAGTGGAATGCATAGATAATAACATGCAAAAACTGTCTTTAAATCACTAACATGCGTTCATGCTCGATTCCCTTTACTTAAAGCATGTGTTGTAAACATCACAAATTAAGAAACTATGCATTGGAAAGATTAGGATAAATCTGATTACGCATTTAAAATTCATAAGTAAAAAAAAAATATTTAGCAAATATTTTAAAAACTAGTCACTCACTGTCTTAAGCTACTTATCCAAAGTGTCTGTAAGCCTCTCCCACTTGCGCCTGCCCTGTAATCAGAAAAGGTCCTTTGGTTAATATCATTAGCTCCCTTTTAAGCTTAACATAACACTTAGCTTATCATTATCGCATATACAAAACTTATCGCATCATGACTGAGTTCATCGTATCATTTAACTTAGCCATTTCGCATCATGACTGAGTTCATCGTATCATTTAACTTAGCCATTTTACCTTCCTCTTCGTTTAAGACTGGCTACCCTCTCTATTAGGTGCTCAATGGTCTTAAGGATACACTTCTGTGTCTATGTGTTAATAAAACTTCACATACCTTATTCACGTATGTGTCTATTGTCGCATATCTTGACAAGTTAGTTACTTGCTTGTTCTTTGTATGTAGTTGCCTACTTATTCATCCATAGCATCATTTCATGTTCCAATCTTTTAAACCTCATATCTTTAATTCCAGCCAACAATTAACTAAATTTCTTCCAAGAATAGGCTCAAAACTTTTAACGTACTTACCTTAGAATCTGAGCATTAATTCTTCTTAATTTGAGCTGGAAAACTTCAAGTCCCTTCAAGCCTGTTCAATAATCCCTTAGTTCCTTCAAAGCTTCAAAAGCACTCACACTTCTTGGTAGGTGTAAACAAAATTTGGCAAAACTGATTTTTTTTCTTTGCAAACCTTATTTATACTTGAGCTTGCATGGGAGCTAATCTCGACTAAACGCCACTTGGCATGCTAATCCTTAACTTAGCATCTCAAATTGGCACTTAGCCTACTACCGGTGATTAAGCATAATGCTTAGTTTAATCTTCATCGCATAGAGCTTGCGATCACTTAGACCCCATCATCGATTATCACATACTCCTAGCCCCAATCGCATTGCCTTGTCTTTGGTGTTCTTAGTGCATGTTTCGTAATCAATCTTCACTTCCTTAACACCCCTCTTCATATCAACTGAGTGACCCATTTTCGCATACTTCTCTCACCAGCCTCGGTTAAACATCAAACTCAATAGCTAACTTAACTTCCTTCATGACCTTCTAAATACTTCCTAGGCTATAATTTGGCATAATTTCCTTTCCTTAAATACTTGGCCACATAGCATTTTGGAAGGATTGGTCACATACTTTGACATGAATTTGTCACATGGAACTTTCGTTTTCCTTCTAAGTGTGAACTCCTCTTCAATTCACCCAAGAGCTCACACTTCATACTTAGAATATTTTCTACCTTCAAATCGTCCAAGGCCATCTTTTAACACTTAGAAATTTCCTTCTCCTTTAACATCACATACATGCTCTTACACTTCATATTATTACAAACATTATAATTATCATAAACATGTACTTACAATGACATTAAACACATAGTTAAGAGGACATAAACATAATTAACTAGTAAATCGAGTTTAGGGTTTACGGTACTTCTTCTGCATGACATCTCAAACTTCCTTTGCTGTCTCCATTGAGCTTTCGTAATCATACAAATCATCAGTCAAACCATTTAATATAAAATTTTTACACAAAAAATCTTTTTCTTCCCAATCAGCGGCTTCTTTGATTTGTTGTTTAGTAGGATATTCTTTCGAGATAGTTGATTTCTTCGTAATGCAACCGTCAGTAACCTTCTTAACTGTGAGAAAAAACAACATCTTCTACTTCCACAATTTGAAGTTTGCTCCTTCAAATCAGAACGAACGATTGATGTTGGAGGTCATAATTTCGTTCTGATTTGAAAGGGCCATCATAGCAGCGGCAGATGGAACGTTTTAAAATTGTTGAAATTGGCTACCCTTCGATGGATAGGATTTGTCGGCAATCATCAAGAAAATGTAACCTACAAAACAGAAACTCGTTACTGGCTGAGTCATGGATATCGCTCTCTTTAAGATGTTTCGCAACTCTGCCATAGTGTGCAAGCAGTTCTACGGAATTTTCACGTCATCCTCAAGATAAAACAACCCAGCATAGATAATACTGTCTTGATTGGAGTAGCACCATGACCGATCAAAAACTCACACCCTTCAGACTGACTTGCTCGAAAAATGAGAACGGAAGAAAGAAAGGGGACAATAGAGAATAGAGTTGTATCTAAATGCCAAAAGACTTGCACCTTTTATAGGTATCGAGAGCCAACAAAAGATGATGCAAAGAACGCATGACCAATAAACATGCAGTTGCACAAAACATGTGGAGCCACTGAATGTGCAGACACACGTGAAACACACAGAAGAGTTAACGGTGCCATCACGCTCGTCTCGCCCAGACGACGATGCACATGTGAGATGTCCACCATACCTACATTTTTCTATCTTCTCATTCTCTTTAAAACATAGATACCCCTTAGGCCCAAACCCATAGCCCAAGGTAGGAATATAAGAAGGAGACTCTTCTTTCAAAATTAAACAATGTGGGATTCTTAACCAAAGGTTTTTCTCCATTTTTTTAAAAACTTGAATTTTCACCAACAAAATCTTTACTACACTAAAGAATTTTTGTTACATCTGCTCCTTTGGGACACGATAGTTACTACTTGTTTGACAGTGTGCGCTTGCACTAGAAAGACCAGAAACTTTTTCTTTCAAAGGTTTTCAATTTTAGGCACCTGTTTTAGTCTCATTTATTCAAATGTATCTTCACTGTTAGATCGTAATATTTTATATTTATAGTTTATATCATACCTATACACAAAAAGATACACCATTTTGTGTAAACATGCTTTACTTCAATACTTGTAATTAGGGGTGAGTATAAAGATACCGAAAATCAATCCGGTCGGTCGAAACCGACCAAATTGAGGTCGGTCAGTCGGTTTTCGATTTTCATATTAAAAAATTTTGGCAAATCTATCGACCGACCGATATATATAAATATTATTTTTTTAGTTTTTCTAAAAAATAAGTATAAAAGTAAGTTCATTACCATCAACCTAAGCCCAAGCCTATTGCATTAGTATTGATCTATTATTTTCTTTTTTATCTTGCCTAAATTCTAAGTCCACTACATAATTGATTTAAATTTCTCATAAAAAATGATTGATTTAAATTTAAAAAAGTTACTAATTATGTTAACCTAACAATAACACTTCATTAATTCATGTTTCATTTTCATTCACTTTGGCTTTGCTTGCAAAAAAAAACAAAACAAAAAGGGGGGGGGGGGGATTTAATGACTGGAAGTGGGTGTTTAATAAAAAAAAAAAGAAAAAATTGGTAAAAAAATAAAAAACAAAAAAAACAAAACAAAAAAACAAAAACAAAATCGATCGACCGACCAATGCACACCTCTAATTGTAATGGGACAAAAGACGTAACTTTTAATGCAAGCATATTCCTCATTTAGATCATAATGTTTCATATTTATGGTCTAGATCACACAATAATACATGAAAAGATACACCATTTTATCATGTAACCACTTTGATTTGAATAGTTTTACGAAAGATAAATTAGGTACTATTAAACAATGTTGTGGCAAAATGGAGATGTAAAAATTATTCGCTCATAACCACTTTTATATATAGTAAAAAAAAAATTAGTTCAACAATTCAAATATTTAACTTTTGATTGAGACATATATGTTTCAACTAGTTGAATTATGATACGATTGAATTAAAAATACATATATATATATATTTGAAAATATAGAAATCATAAATATTTTTATAAGTAGATTGTTGTGTTTGGGTGCTTGATGAGCAAGTACGTTTGTCGCTAAGCTATAAATGAAGTTGTGTTCTAAAAAAAGATCTGCACATAATTAAGAAAAATAGTGACAAAAAGTAGAGCTAATAAAAGAAGTTTATAATGATTAAAAAAACAAGAGAAAAGGGGAGAAAGAAGTTATATTTTTTCAAAAGTACACAATTTTAATCTTTTAAACTTGGTTAAGCTCTAGATATACAATTAAAAGGCAAATTTTAAATAGTATAAATAATCAAGCTAGCAAGTAATACTATTAATGTTATTCAATTATTTGGAAATGATCACTTCCAATATTCACTACATGGAAGAAATAGAAAGTGAGAAGCAAAGTTCAAAAGAACCAAAACTTTATTTTAACCAATTATATTATTTGGCATTAAATACTTTGACTATAATAATAGTGAACATTATGGAATTATTATTTGTATTTCCTTTGGCTTTATGGAATTTTAATGTAGGGTAATTAGTGTTATTAATAATCCCAACTACCTCTATCTTAATCATTTCAGCTTGTTATATCGTAACCAAGTTTAAAATATGATATTGACTTCGAATATCGAAGTCTCAAATTTACGAAAATTCAATAAAAATATTGATAAAATAATGATTTTCATGGATATTTTTAACAACTAATAATAATAATAAAATATTTAAAAAATAAATTTAAATTATAAAATAAGTATTTTATGATTTTCAAACAAGTTAACATGTCAATTATTTATATTATATCTATATTATTGACATTTTGATACTTATTTTTTGTGTTTTATGAATATTTTTAAAATATAATAGAAATATTAATTCACTTTACATATCACTGTTGAACTCATAAAAACGTGAAATATTGACATGTCGACGAAAATTTAATACTATTTATAACTAAAACAAGGAAAAATGGATTTTGAAATCTTCATATTAATTATTTGGCATTCACATCATTAATTTATCAACAATGTATGAATGACATCAATAAAGATATGGCATTCAAAATAAATAGCAGTAAATGTTTAAGAAAACAACAGAATTAACAGTAAATTTCATATTATTTTCATAGCAAAATATGTTATTTAGCCACATTTCTTAACCCTATAATTTCTGGTTTAAAAATTAATCTTATAAATATTACTTCTATGATTTCAAAATTTTATCTTTTGTTATCTAATTTTTATTAATGTTTTAAAAAATTAAGTCAAGTGGAAAAAAAATACTAACTTTCAAAACTTTGTCTTATTTTAGAATTTTATTAGGAATTTTATTGTTGTGTTAATAAAGGTAAAAATCATAATTGAAAAATTAGAAAAAATAAATAAATATAAATTTCAAAAACATGAAACCAAAAACAAAATTGTTGTAGCCAAAATGTGCTTTACTTTTTTTGTTTTTTATTTTTAAAAATTGAGCTTATAAATATTATTTTTATCTATGGATTTGTTTATTATGTTTTTGACTTATTGCTATTGTTTTTAAAAACAAAATCATATTTTGGAAACTTAAAAAATATATTTTTAAAAAAACTCTTTTTTTCTTTTAATTTTTACTAAAAGTTCGAATATATTTTTTAAAGATACTAAAAACTAAAAATCATAGTCTAAAATATTGAAAATTAATTTAAAAAATAAAAAACTAAAAACGAAATTGTTTTAGTTGCCATTTTCACTGTCTTTCGCAACTAAATTCCTTTCAAAATATCTTATAGGTTTAATTCAAGTTTAGGTTCCTATGATCTGAAATTTTATCATTTTTTTCACCTTTCTATTTTTAAAATATACATTAAATTTAATCTTTATACTTTTATATTTTCTTGATTTTAGTCAAATCCGTTTAAAACATCTATTTTAATTTCTGTAATTTATAAATATAATCAATTTAATATATGTTTTATCTCATTTTCTCAACCACAACTTCAGCACAACATTTTACTCAATAATTTCTTTTTCTGAAATATGGTTGTAACTTTGAATTAAATGGATTTTCTTTATACTGGAAGCAGTCACTTCTTAAACATAGACGATTTTAAAACTGAAGTTAAAATTTTTTTCAAAAAGTAAATATATAGTTTCGTATAGAGGTGTATATGGATTGAATTGGATTGGGTCAAGAGTGTTTTTTGGACTTTGATTGGGTTAGCAACCCAAGAGATCCAAATAAAATCTTCAACCTAATTCAATCCAACCTTTAAAATTCGGGTTGAGTTACGTTGGGTTTTCAGGTTATAACTTACTTTTTTTTTCCTTATTAATTTAAAATACATAATATCATCTACAACACATGGCTAATAACTAAAATATCATAAAATTCAAATGTTAAAAACCAAATATCTATAATATTTATTATAAACTTTAAATAAATACAAACATCATGACAATTTTAAAAGAAAAATATTAAAAATTCATAAATTCATTAACTCAATCTAGTCAAACTTTAAACAAAGAAATATATATATATATTATTAATATATATGTAATTCGGTTTGGTAGGTCCATCCAAATTTTTATTTAGCCAACCTGATACCCAATCCAACCCAATAAAAATCGAAAAAGTTCAACCCACAATCCAAGAACAAAACTAACCCAACCCAATCTTTATAGTTTGGGTAGGATAGTCTAAGTTGTTTGGGTTGTTGAATTTTTTGAACACACTAGTTTCGAACAACCAAGTACGGAGATCTCGTATTTGTCATCTTTATGTAATTTACGTTTATGATCCTAAGGTTTAAAGCAATGTACTATATAAACTTTTTAAACCTTAGAGACGGCATTTATTTTGCAATCTGTAACATTTTCTCCAATAAAATTGTTCTCCTCCTCTTTATTACATGGACTTAGTTAACACACTATTAATGAATCACGTATATTTGTGCATCGATTCTCTATTATTTTACGTTTTTCTATATTTTTTGTTTGTCGATATTATAACAAGTCCAATCTAATGGAGGTTCAAATCACAAACTTCATATATTAATTATATCGGTTGAGTTAAACATAGCTTCTTGAACACATTATGTTTAAATATAATTAAATATTAAAGGATGTTGAAGAAAGTTAACCTTTAATGAAAATATGTTTACTATGTTTAAATAATAGAAAATTAAAAGAGATGTTGAAGAAAGTTATACTTTAATGAAGATATGTTTATGGAAATTCATATTAATTAAACTTAAATATTTGGTTAAAGGGATTCCTTTAATGTTACTTTAAGGCTTTTGTAATTCTTTTAAGAAAATAATTTGATTCTCTACGTCTTTGAAACTTTTCATGCCTGAACCTTTTATTAAGTTCAATACAAATGCATATGAGGGGGATTTATTTAAGGAGGTGTTAAAATTAATAAACTAATAATTTTAATTCAACTCAATAAAATACTCATTACCATGTCGATAGTCAATAATTAGATCCTTCATTTTTATCAATATATTATATTTTTAAATAGAATTAATAAGAAAATCGAGTCTAATAATAAAATAAATGTTGTTGTTAATTGTTATTATTATTTAAAATATTATCAAGGAATCACATGTCTAACAATTTTAGATGGCTATAAGTTTGTGATTCGAATCAATATTTCTACCTTATTGTAAAATATTGACAAAATATAAAAATAATTTATTAAAAATTTCTAATGTGGATATAAATAATATTCTAAATTAAAAGGGAAAAAAAATATTTTGAACTTTTTCATTTGTTTAAAAAATATCTTTATTCGTTTAAATGGTG
Organism: Benincasa hispida; assembly: GCF_027475165.1. Classification (NCBI taxonomy): domain Eukaryota; kingdom Viridiplantae; phylum Streptophyta; class Magnoliopsida; order Cucurbitales; family Cucurbitaceae; genus Benincasa; species Benincasa hispida. Next base: position 94,323,047 of record NC_143486.1, read on the forward strand.
TGATCTTATTTTGAACTTTCAAAACTATTCTTAGAGTATAAATTATTATATTATCCTAAATATTAGTATTAAGAAATTCTTCTTTTTGTAAAAAATGGTACCATTGCTATTTTCATCTTTTAAGAATTTTTATTTATATAATTTTTACTAAAATATCTATTTTTCTTTGTTTGGTACAACAAGTAAGACAGTAGATTTAAACCTCCAAACTCGCAAATAATATTCACTTGACACTAAAATATCTAATCAACATTGTATCAATATTTTTCTAAAAAAATATTTAAAACTTTGATTATGGTAATTAGTAAGAAATTTGAATTCTTCCTTGAATATGATGATAAAAATATTGTATCAGACGAACTATACTCACATCAAATATTATTAATTATTTGGCAATGCTCCATCAAATCTCATCTTTTTTTTTCCTCTCAAACCCAACTCTCAACTACATTAATTCTCATTTTGGTATCTAAAATTGTTTCAATTATTCAATTATATATAGTTAAATACAACCATATGAACAAGTCACCAATATTAATTTAGAACATGGAAGACTAAAGAACTGTTTTTATGAAGTTACGCAATTATCATTCATTCGAAAATTGTACTAAATTAAGTCAATTTTTTTCTATAACACCGAAATTTGATTTTTTAATGTTTGATAGAACCCTAATTTTTAAATTTATATCTAGTAGGCCCATAAAAATTTTAAAATTAAAAAAAAAAGATAGAGAGTGAATTAATAACTTTGAAAATAGGGAATTAAGTTTAGAATTTAACTAAAAATAATTAAACACATTGAATTAAAAGTTAAGTCCTGAACTGACAAATGGGTTAACTAGTGTTGACAAACTCATCGTGAGTGTTCTTGGTTTGGATTTAATTAATTAAGTTTGGATTATGATATTGGACCATGTTTCAATTTCATTGATACCTCAAAACCTCCCTTCCTCTAATAGACTTGAGTTAGAGTTTTTCTAAAATCACATACCAATCAAATCACATGAGAACCCAAGATTTTAAATTCCACTGTGGAAAGAAATGTTAAAACTCTCAACTTCGTTAGAAATATCAGTAAAATATTGACGTCAACATATATACACACATTTAGTTTTTAAATTTTGATTAAATTCATATTTATTGATTTTTAAACTTTCAAATTTTAAATTTAATCTCTAAACTTTTAAATAATTCATAAATCTAACAACACATGAAATGAAATTAAAAGTTTACAATTCAAATTTTAATTAAAGTTTAAAAATTTTAAATTTATCAAATATCTATTAGGAAATAAATGAAAACTCAAAAACCTTTGTCATACTTTTAAAATAAATTTGAATTTTTTAATATATAGTCAAATTTTTATACTAAAATAAGATTGTCGATTCACAATCTTTCGCAAAAAGCTCTCCCTCTCTCTATTAATTCTACTCGTTCTTGGAGTTGGGAGTTTTTCTTATTATTCTACAATCTTCCATATTTCTCAAAATCCACCCTATATTATCCTAAATTTATATATGGTTACACCTATCTTCCTATCGTTCCTTCATTTATCACATGATAAAAAAAATAATAATTTAACTTATTGAAAATTTAAATTTTTTACTACAAGTTGGTTTTTAATTAGACCATTGATAGATTATATAAAGATAAGTGTAACCGAGTGTTTTTTTAATCATATGTATGGATATGTAAATCAACTAGTGGATTCACCCTTGGATTATTATTGAAGAATAAGAAAATATCAATAGAAATTAAATATTGTATGAACAACGGCTAGAAAAGTAGGGCAAAATCAAGTACTTAAAAATTTAAAAGCCGTCAGAAATGAGTCAAATCTAAATAAATTCCCAGACTCAAAAGAGTGTTTAAAACCCTGGACATGAAGGATGAAAGCCACGTGTACGGCCAATATTTTTCCATTTAATTATCGACATGTACTTATAATTTTAATCCAAAATTTTAGATGTTGATGTAAACCAAAACATCAAATCTCGAGTTTTCTTTTAAATGTCAGACAAAATGACAATGTCTATTGAAATTTTTTAACGAGTTATAAAAATATAAGATTAAGAAGAAATGTTGATAAATAAATATTTGAGAAAATATCCGTTTATATTTGTAAATTTTAAAATTGTATCAATTAAACTAATAAATATATCAATTTGAATCATAAACTTTTACTTTTGTAAAAGTGTATCAATTTATATTATCCATAAATTTTTGTTTCAAAAAATATCCTGTGATATTTAAAATTCAAGAAATTCTTATAAATAGAAAAATCTCAAAAATATTTACACTTTATAAAAAAAATTCAAAAATATTGTACTTTTGAAACTTTTTGCTATAAAATGTAAATTTTTTTAAATTTTTTTATATTTAAAAAGACCATTTTATATTTCATGAACTTTTTTCATTAGTTAATAATTTAGACAATCAATTAGAATTTTGTTTGGGAATTGTTCATGCATCAACTCTAATAATCTATTTTGTTAAATTGACATTTGAAGAGATCTTACATATGTATGAGAATTGATATTTCGACGATTGTCATATTTGACTTACAAAAATTTAAGGGTATGTTTGTCCCATTAACTTCATAAATTGATATTAAACAAATTAATTTTCAATAGTAATAAATATTGAAGTTTGATCATTGAAACTTTATATTTACATATTTATTGATGAATTCTATCTTACACCAAATACAAATTTTTTAGTTTCAAAAATGAATCAACTCAGTATCCCAAACACCACTAAAAAAAATCATTAATATAAATTATAAATTTCAAACATATCTATCAAATGAAATTTAAATGAAAATAAAAATTAAAACACTAATAAAATTTATAAAAATTGAGTTTAACTCAACATTTCGGATATCTAGTTGTGCTAAAAAAATACACTTACAAAATTCATAGTTAAATTGATTTAGGAATAATAGTTTTGAAGATATATGAAAATTTAATATCATATTTTCATCATCAACCATTTTCAGGTACACGGTTTCTCCACAATTCTCCACACTGTAACGGTCACCATTTTCCCTCTTCTATTTATCTCATTTCTCATTCCGCCATTTCTGTACCTTCAGCCTTTCCATCTCTCTCTCTCTAAACCCCTTTTTTTTTTTTTCAATGGCGTTCTCTAGGTCTCTCTCACTTTCTCTCTGCATTTTCCTCCCCTGCTTTCTCTCCCTTTCTCAAGCTTACACGTTCTACGTCGGTGGAAAAGATGGGTGGGTTCTCGATCCCTCTGAGAGCTACGACAATTGGGCTAATCGAAACAGGTTTCAAGTCAATGACGTTCTGGGTGAGTTCTCTATTTCTTCTCATCAATGGAGTTTTTTACTCTGTTTTATTTGGCTTATTTTGGTGCTCTGTTTTTTGTAGTGTTCAAGTATGCAAGAGGGTCGGATTCTGTGTTGGTGGTGAGTAAAGAGGATTATGATAAATGTGATTTGAATAATCCGGTTGTGAAATTGGAGGATGGGAATTCGGAGTTCAAATTTGATCGTTCTGGAGCTTTCTATTTTGTTAGTGGGAAACCGGGCAGCTGTGAAAATGGCCAGAAATTGGTGGTGGTTGTTATGTCTCTGCGCTCTCTTCCTCCGCCCTCCAAGGTGGGCTCGCCGCCACCTTATGGAGCTCAGCCGCCAGAGGTTTCTCCCTCTCCGCCGGGAGCAGAATCGCCTTCGCGAACACCCACTTCACCTTCTCCATCTGGGGCTACATCTCCAGGGATGGCTCCGGTACCTCCTTCTGCCTCTCCGCCGTCGGAAACACCTAGTTCGTCGTCGCCGTCGTCGGGGACACCTAGTTCGCCTTCGCCGTCGTCAATGGCACCTACTTCGCCGTCGCCGTCGTCATTGACACCTACTTCGCCATCGCCGTCGCCAGGGACACCTACTTTACTATATCCGCCGTCGGAAACTCCCACTTCACCGTCTCCTTCCGAGTCTTATTCTCCCCGTTCGTCGTATCCCGGAGCTCAATCTCCTTATGGTTCTCCGCCGTATGGGTATGGGTATGAAACTCCGCCGGCCGCTTCTCCCACTTCTGGGCATGGGTACCCTGGAGCAAGATCTCCGTCAGCCTCATACACTTCGCCGTCTCCTTCTGGTTACGAAACTCCGCCGGCCGCTTCTCCCACTTCTGGGTATGGGTACCCTGGAGCAAGATCTCCGTCAGCCTCATACACTTCGCCGTCTCCTTCTGGTTACGAAACTCCGACGACGACACCCCCGGCCGGTTCTCCGACTTCCCCATCACCGGGAGAAATCTCTCCGTCGGTATCACCCTCTTCACCGCTTCCCGGCGGCACCGCTACTCCCGGAACATCCCCCGTGGGCTCACCATCTTCACAATATAAATCTCCGACCACATCGCCATCTCCAGCCCATGCTATCACTCCGACAACTGCTCCGGTGCCGGCATTGACACCGAGTTCATCCTCTCCGATTACCTCTCCAGTGATATCGCCGTCGTCCGGAGCGCCGCAGTCTGGTGGTTCTCCGGTAAGTTCCCCGCCGTCTCCACAGTCATCTTCCTCAGGACCGGCACCATCGCCGACTGGATCGTCCGCCATATCTTCAACTCCGTCAGTAATTTTGTTAGGTTCCATAACAGTGGTGTTAAGCATGGTCCTCAATGGCGGAATGATTAAGAACTTCACTTAAACAACAACAACAACAAGAAGGAAGAAGATGAATCTCATTTTTATTTTTATTATTTAGTATTTGTGAATAAGTTTTAGAGAAATTTCTCCAATAATATGGCTTCCTTTTTTTTCTTTGTATTTGTCATCGCCGCTCATAATATATAATTTAAGCCATTGATGTTTGTAATATATACGTTATAAGTAGATGAATATATATTTTAATTAAATATCTCTCAAGTTCTTCAACATAATTTAGTTTTTATAATATGCATGATAAATTTTGGCATTGTTTGCTAACTATTTTTTTTTTGAAAAAAATAAATAAATATATTATCTTTCTTACTATGATTTACATCTTTCATACAATGGTTGAATTCTTAATATAAGGTGGACTAAATATTTTGGTTCTTTTTCTATATTTGAAAACAATCCAAAAATTTATGTTATATTTAAAATATTTAAAATAATAGTATTTTTTTATATTGCATGTTAAATTTGTTCTATGTTATATTATTTTCTTTAATGTTTTTAAGACAATATTGAGATATATCTTCCCTCTAAAAAAACATTTCTCCTAGATTTGTGAATCATTGGTCTAATAGGATAACTAATCAAGATTATTGTATTGGGTTGTGTGTTCTAAAACTCGTAGTTTGTAAAATTAAACATATTCTATTTGCAATGAAGATGTTATTGAGATTTTGTTCAATAAAACTGTTATTGAATATGTAAATTACATTAAATCTAATAAACTAAAATCCATAATTATTACATAAGTACTTGGATTTTTGTGGAGACATAAGAATAGATCAAGTTCGAGTGGATAGTCAAAACGGTCTATAATATACGGATAAGACTGGTACGTTATTTTGGAAACACTATCGAAAGCGGTCCACTTTATAATTAGTACAAATGATGTGATTTTGAATCGTTCATGTAGAGACATATGAGTGGAGACATCCTATGCAAAGAATTTTTACCACAAGACCAATAAGTTATTTTTACTTTATAATGTTGTTTACTGTTTAAAACCAACTATTTCAAAGCGATGACCTGGGTAACTTGACCTTCATGCTAAGCTAACTAAAAACTTTTGTTTATTTGAGACTATCCTTAGATTTGCATGGGTGGAGGTTGGCTCAACAGCACCGACTCAATAAGTCCCCCATTTGAGGGGTAAGACCGGATAGATAGCTAGGGACATAGAGTGTTGTTGAGATTAGTGTCCTAATTCTCCCAGAGTCTCATAGTTTGTAAAATAAGATAAGAGTTATTTTATTTGCATTTACTCATATCCAATAAACAGAGATCCATGGTTATTGTATATAAACTTAAGTATGTATATGAGATATACAAGTGGATCATGCCTTAAGTAATAACCTAAAAAAGGTTTGTATTATAAGGATAAAGGAGGGATACCTTATCCTACCTTTATCCTGGTGACACTACGAATACGACCCACTTTATAGAGGTTTACAAGTGTTGTGACCTACTACAGATGGTCTGATCCTGACTATTCATGTGGAAACATGCGAGTGGAGATGTCCTATACAAAGAGTTTGTATAAGACTAGACCACAACATGATTCGTCTCTTTATATAACGCTGTTGATACTTCCGACTTACATCTCACCTAAACGACCATCGGTGACATGCCCCTTAATCTTGAGTGTTTCGTGAACTCTTGCCTTTGAGGGTGGTCCTTTGATTAATATGGGTGAGAGTGACCAGATTGCCAACTCAACAAGCCTACCTTTTTGGGAATTTATCTTATTGGAGAGCTGGGAACTCAGTTACACAAGACAAAATTCACTCTTTCCCCGATGCAGGGTAAGTAGATAGATTGCTCCCTTGAAAGCTGATTCCAGGTCTTGAACATAGTGGTCATATCCTCTCTTTAGAAGAGAGGACTAAGTCATAGTAGAACTATGACTTATGTTCATTAGAGGAATTAGTGGTACTTAAAGAGTTAGATATAACTACAGGAGCAAAATAGTAAATTGGTCCAGTTGTACTTACGAGCGATCTATGAAGGGTTATCGCACTGTTGATTGGTTGATATGGACACAGAAATATATCTATAGTGAGGAGAGTACAATTGTCGGTCTTTAGTGAAGTGCCCGACAGTTAACAGATGGTGGATCCCGTGACTAAAGAGTTTAGTCAGTTATTCACGTACTGTTGAAGCTTCAAGCTACAGATCCATAAGGTCCCCTTGCTAGCTCAATGGATTCAAATTGAGAATCAGTTCTTGGGGTTGATTTGAAATATTCAAATTGACTAGAGGAAATTCAATTATCTTGGGGTTAATTGGTGTGATGTGTGAGATACATCAAGTGGAGGACTAATGTAAATATGGTTTACATTAAGTACCATAAAATAGAAAAAGAACTATGGTTTGTATGTTTCATGAGATGAAATATTAAAATTATAAATTATAAATATAATATGGTAAGTTAGTTATCATATTTATTTATAATAATATTAATTATTTGATAATTATCTTTTTTTCTCTAGTAACCAATTGAGTGGGAGGTTATTGGTTGTTTTGTCGTAACCGTGTGATAAAAGGAAAAAGTTTTCCTAAAATTAGAAGTTACTTGATTCGGAAAGTTTCTCATGGATATGGCCATCAAGTGAAAATGTTTCACTAAGCGATAGCTCACAGAGACTAGACGATCGTGAAGTTTGACTATACAATAGTTCATTCAGCTGATCGTAGCTAAATGATCGCGTGGCATTGTCTATATGATAGTCTGCCATTTACTATACGATCGAGCACATCGTCTATACGATAGACTATGTCATCTCCCACTTGTTCGATCGTTGTCCTCCAGTCTTTTCCTCAAGCTAAGTTCATACAGAGCTCACAACTCTTGGATTCTCATACCGAGAATACCAAGGTAATCATTATGATGGTGTCCTCACTCAACTCAATTGTGTTTGAGGAGCTTTTGGTTGTTTGTGTTGTTCATGCCGATGATCGTGTTGCATCGGTCGTTGCGTTCGAGGGTTGTGTTGCTGTGGACGCTAGTAGATTGATCGAGGGAGTTTGAAGAATGTTTCTTCAAAGGTATGCATACTCTATCCCGTGATATTCTTTATAAACATGCTGTAATTTCATGTTATGCATGACCTGTTAGTTTCTGTCATGAAAATTTTCATGTCTAATTTTCTTCAGGTGCAAGACAGAATTCACTTCTACCATCTCATTGGCCTGGGAGGGACTCAGTTTGATGATTGGATTAAAAACCAATTGTTCATTAGAGAATCAGTGGAACTTAAGGAGCAAGATGTAATCTCGAGGGTAAAACAACTTTTGACCCATGCGTTATTACGAACAACCTGTGAAGGGTTGAGATTATGGTTATATCAAGTTGATAGAAATATATCTACAGTGAGGGGAATGCAGCTACGAGCTTTAGTGGAGTGACCCAATAGTTAACGAATGTTGATTAATTTGATTTAAGGAGTTTAGTCAATTAATCTCGGATCGTTGGAGCCCATGATTTGTAGGTCCATTAGGTTCCCTACTAGTACACAAATGGATTAAACCTTAGAATAGCGTGATGAATAAATTTGAAGCGTTCAAATTCGAATTAAGAGAATCAGTAATTATATACGATAGAATTACACGTTTAATTATCAAATTAAACGAAATTTGAGAATTGAATAATGATTTAAAGATTAAAAACATAAATAGAGATACATGTTTTAGGAATTCGTATTTAGTTAATTTAATATTTGATATTAAATTAATTTAGTTAATTAAATTATTAATTAATTATTAAGAATTAATTTTTTTAAAAAAATTAATTTTAGAATTAATTTTTTTTTGGTAAAGTTAAAGAATATTAATGATTGAATTAATAATTTCATTTTAATTTTGAAATTTTGATTTCAAAATTTGAAAATTTAATTTTGAATTCAATTTAAATAATTGAAATAATATTGAGTGGTTTTTTTCCAAACTAAAACACCTCACATTCCACGTTGATCATAGAATCCTGGTGTCAAGCTCTCATCAAATGTTGATTGCATGTTTGGCTTGACAAAAACAATTGATTTTGCTGAGGTAATGAAGGATGCTAAATGTTTTGAAGAAGAGAAAAAAGGATTTTTTAATGTTCTTCAAACACCTAAAAATTCTCTCTCATTCCCTTTAATTCTATCTCATTTTAGAATCCACCTTCGAACAATCTAAGGTCCTAGAGGATAGTAGGGAAAATCAAGTAGTGGTCTACAAGCACTTGGAGTGAAGATTCAAACTCAATTTGAAGATTAAATGATACTTCAAAGGTATATCTTCAACACCCTATTATTAGTTTATGACCTTGCATGTTTTTATGCTAAAATGGATGAAATTAAAGTACTTAATATCCTAATTGCTTCAAATAATTGCATGTCAACTCCAACATATTGGGCCAATAAAAATAATATTAAATTATGATTATCAATAGGGGTGTTCAAAAAATCCAATCACCTGAAAAAATCAATCAACCCAACTCAACCCGTGCGATTTGGGTTGGGTTATCCACTCATTTTGGTTGGATTTTGTTCAAATAAATGAAAATTTTATGGGTTGGGTTGGGTTGGTTCATGGGTTCACCTAATATAACTCAAACCAACCCGAACCAATCCCTTTTTTTTAATTTTAAATATATATTTTTTGCTAATTATAACATAATTATTTATACATATATTGATTTTAATTTTATTTAATTCCAATATATTTTATTTAATAATTTATTTTTCAACAACTCTTAAAAGTAGTTTTTTTGCATTTTAGAAAGAAAATTTGCACCGTATAAATTGAAGTTGAGTAGTTAATCTTAATTCAATATATGAAAATAATTAAATTTGATTTTTACACATTTACGTTTTACTTCTTTTTAGAATGAAATTTTAAATAAATGATCCGATTAACCCAAACCAACCCCCAAATATTTCATGGTTGGGTTGGGTTGAGTTCATTTTTTAATAAGGGTTATTTGAGTTTAAAAAATTTACAATCTAAACAATTGGATTGGGTCTAAAAAGTTTTTCAACCCAATCCAACCCAACCCATGAACACCCTTAATTATCAACGTTGATTGACTTTATCTAAAAAAAAATTATTGAGTAAGGACCAACATCTCAAGATAAATAAATAAATAAATACGCATACTATAAATCAAAATTTTTTATTGAATAACAAAATTAATTTACACAGAATTAGTAGATAAAACATAATGATCTAAGAATCATAATACATATTTTAAAAGAGAATTACAATAATTCGATATAAGAATCATAATATATTTTAAAAGAATAATATGATTCTCATAATATCTAATATATATGGTTGTCATTCTAGGGCCTAAGTTTATTATATCAATTCATTATTATTTGTATTCTAAAAAAAATCATTATTATTACACTTCTTAAATTGGGCAAGTAATTATCAAATTGAATGAGGGTGAAAAATTACAATTAATTCAGTCAAATCTTTTTTTCTTTTTTTTTTTTTTTTGGGGGGGGGGGGGGGGGGGGGGGGGGGGGGGTTCCTTTCTCCACATTATTAATGCTAACTAAAAATTAAGTACTTTTCTGTGAACAATTCAAGATTTTCAAGGATAAATTGCCTACCAATATTATTTCTTTAAAGTTCTAGGTTTTTTAGTTTAATTTGACAACTTGATTGTTTTTTACCTTATTTCACATATTTGTTTTGAAAATGAATAACTATTTAAATAAAGAATTACTTTTTCTTTTCTAAACATATATATCTCTTCAAAATAATATATATATCATTTATCTCAATTTGTAGTAACTTTTAAAAAGATAGCTTATTATCCAATGATGTCAATGACTTGAGAATTAGATTCTACCTAGCTTCTGAATTAAGGATATTATAGGCCAAATTTAGAACCTTACCTTAGCATCAATAATTATTATTTCATTTTGAAAACGTTAATTATTTTTTTAGACGAATATAAAGTTATGGAAAGATCTAGAATTTTTTTCAAAAAAGTAATTGATAACTAATAATTAGTCCACCTTTACTATGATAATTATTTTAAATGAAAAAAATTGTTAAAAATATTTTTAAATATAGTAAAATGTTACTCAATGATAGACATTAAATGGTAATAAACAGTGACAGATATTTAGTGACATTTTGCTATATTTATAAATAAATTGGGTCGTTATCCTATATTTTTCTATTAAATTAGTATATAACCCATAAATGTTATCATTAACATTTTTGAGTTCTAACTTCTAAAAGTGAAAATTTGAATAATATTTATTATTTGGAATAATATATGATGTGTTGAACTATATTTTAGATGACGAAATTCATCCTTGTTTTTCTAGAACAAACAACGAGTATTTATAGCTAAAAGCTATTCTCTACTAACAAATTTAAATAATACTGTAGGGTTATTTAAAAATACCACGAGGCTTTATATCAACACAAAATTTAAAAATTGAAAGTTTGTAGAGTAGTGTGACTGACAATGTAAGGAGTTGATAAAATATGTAATCAATATTTGTTAAGATAATTATTGTAAATGATAAAACTATTGAAAATATTTAAAAGTATAGCAAAATATCATTGTACATCCGTGATAGATCGCGTGCGATAAACATCTATCACGGATACTAATAGATGTCTATCACGGTCTATCATTAATAAATAGTAACATTTTGGTATATTTGTAAATAAGTTAGTTAATTCATTTTTCTTTATTTAAAAATAACCTCGTGAGCCCACAAACTCCATAGACTAAGCAAGGAGTTAGGTTGACAACATCACTTCGATCAACATTTAAAGAATTGTTTGGGACCCATGAAATAATAATAAAATAGAAAAGAAAAAAAAATGAGTGTTATCATAGATTACACCTATGCTTGTGTAACACACTCAATTATCCAATCAATTTTTGTCACATGGCAAAAAAAAATTATATTTTTAAACTCTTTTTTACTATGTAATTGAAAATGGGTGCAACTTGGATTTTATCTAGATATTACTCAATAAAATATGTTAAAATGTACTTTAGATTTTATTTCATTTTAGCCCTATAATATAGATTTCCAATTTAGTTATTTTACTTTCAATAAATCTTAAAATTAGACGATTTTTTTAACAAGGAATATATAAGAACATTTTATTCACATATTTACATAGTATTTTTTTTTATAAAAGTTATAATAATTATTTAATTAATTTCACTAGTATTTAATTTTATAGGATTGAATTTAAGATTTATGGAATGTATATAGATTTAAATGAAAATTTAACCAAAAATATATCAAAAGATGACGTGTTAAATAACTAATGTCCACGTAGACTTTTTGGAGAAGAAATAAAAAGAGAGAAAAAGAAAAATAATGTACACGTGGGAGCATGGTGATAGGGAGAGTGGGGCCATGAGAAACAATCCAATCAGGCCGACAATCGTAATCTAGTAGGAAAGGAAACGCGGAAGAAGGATAGTGGGTGTCTAGTACACGTGGCACTTCCTCTGATGTGACGCATAAAAATCAGATTACTTTTTTTTTTCTTTTTTAACCGATGTGTCGGCAGCCATTTATTGTATATGCTACAAATATTGTTGTACTCTGTCCTTTCTAATAAATGTATCACTTTTTTTTAGAAATCATAAATGTAACAGTTTAATTATTTTAAATAATTGATTAAATTATAAATTTGATCTTTCTAATTAGAATTTCGTTTTTATAATTTGATAAAATTTTATAAATAATCTCTATAATTTGATAAAAGTTAGATAAACAGTAAATTAAGAATTATTTACGAGGCATTTATCAAATCATAGAGATTAAATTTTATTGATCACATCTATTTTTTTTTAATTTAAGGATCTTTAAAAAAAATTTGGTAGGTAAATTTTTAGTATTTGTACTTTGATTTTGTATCTAAATTTTAGTAGGTAGCAATTTAGTTATTAAAATTTAAATTTTGTAACAATTTAATCTCTATTCTTTACCATACAAAAAAATCTCATAAAATTAAATTTCAATTTTATAATTTATAAATTCATGTGGTCCATAGATTAATATTTCTTTAAAATTTAATAATTTTTCTCAATATAGATTTAATTGTTACAATCTAAAATTCATGAACTAAATGATTATAAAATTGAAAGTACGTGACCTAAATTGTTACAAAATTTAAAGACTAAATTATTGTTTTTTAACCTTTTAAACGTGCCATGATTTTTATTTTATGAGTTTTTAAAATTGTGTTTAATATCTTATCCAAAACCCTAATGTAACAAGCTAATACATATATAGCGAAATAGAAAACATCACCTCAATACTACATAAAAAAAAAAAAAAGGGGTCACACTTTGGTATTAATATAGATAATTCTCAAGATTTGACTAAATTATAAGAATCAAATTGAGACTATACCAAAATCATAAAGACTAAAGTTGTATTTTAACCTTTATTCTTTTAGAATATTACATTATATATGAGGTAGAAATGTATGTAATGGTCATTTTAATTTGATTCTTATGCTTTTAAATAGTGTGTTATCTCACATTGAATGTGAGTGTGAATAATAATATTCCAAATATTGCAAGTGATTGTAAGAATGAACTTTACGATGTGACTAATCTAATCATATTTCAATCAATTGAGACAATATACATAATATGCATATATTCCAAATATTACAAGTGTAAATCTATACTCTTTGAACTAAAAGGGAAAATGAGATGGGATACATTACATCTTAATTGCATTGAAATTTAGCAAAGTCATGTTTTGAAAAAAGAACTTACAAAGATATTACAAATATCTTAAAAGACATTATACATAATTCACATATCCTAAATATTACAATTATATATTGTTTTTATAGTTTTTTTTAGTTAATATGGTAATTTAGTTGTTAATTTTAAATTAATTAGTTTTTTTTGGGTTAATTAAGTTAATTATCTTATTTTCTTGTAAGATTATAAATAACTAATTTAGGATTGTAATAGAAAGTTTTTTAATATATGACCTTTATTATTATTATTATTATTATTATTATTATTATTTTTGTTCTCTCAATATTTAAGGATGAACTTTCCATATTTAGGTATAAATTTAGCCTAATGTCTTAACCCGTTACATCACATATTTTTTATAATACTTTGAATAAAAAGTGAAAGGTAAGAAATAATGTAATATTGTTGTAAAATTGAGGAGCACAACGAAACATAAATATCGAGAAATTATAATATTAAACTAATATAAATAAATAACTTAAATAAATTTAAGAAAATAAGAAAATTATGAAATTTTCTTTAATTTCTCTCCAAAAAGTTGGGATTTCTCACTAATATTCATACACCCATATGAATCCACCAAAAGCCTTTATTTAGGACTGCTTGCAAACATAACCTTCTGGGTCAAACTAATTGTAAATATGACATTAATAAAAAAAAATACAAATATGACCAAATTTGAGTCCAACCCATATAAAAAGACTAAAAAGCCCATGAAAATATAATAAGCCCACGATCCATGATCAAATCCTGCATATTCCACGTTCTTCTTCAAAAAATGATCGACGATTCACATCCATCGACAATTCACATCCATCGACGATTCAACTCTCCATCCATCAGTATTCATTTAGTTTCTTCCTTTTTTGTTCGAAAAACCCTAACCCCATTGATCTTCTTCAAACGGCGATGCAAGAACCCTAACATCTGCCAATCAAAAAAACCTTAACGTCTCCCTTTAACAATCTGCTTCTAGCACATCTGTTTCCGTTCCCATTCATCTATCAAATATCGAAGGAGAGAATCAATCAATACTTGTAAAAACAACACTGAAATCGATTGTGGAAAAGCATTGAAAAAGTAAGAAAAAGCATAGTTTCATGACTGTTTTTTTCTTTTTTGTTGTTTAGTTGATTAATTGTTGTTTGTATACTTCAAACTTCAAATGTGTTTTTGTTTGGGGTCTATCGGCAATAGATTTCTGTCACCAATAAACTTGAGGAATGTTGAATTTGTTTTTTGTTTTCAATGAAAGGTAAGTAAATGCATAGTTTCGCTGTTTTTTTCTTTGGTGTTGTTGATTAGAGTCTATCACTGATATGCTTAAGGGATGTTGAATTTATTTCCATGCAATGTAAGTAAATGCATGATTTCACTGCTGTTTATTCTTTTCTTGTTGTTGCTTAGAGTCTACTATGAAGTAAATGCATAATTTCACTGCTATTTATTTATTGTTTTTTTATGCTATTGATAGGTTTCTATCACGGATAGACTTGAAGCATGTTGGATTTATTTTTCATGAAAAGTAAGAAAAATTGTAGTTTCATTTCTGTTTAGTTATTATTTAGTTGATAGATTATTGCTAGTATGCTTTTAGATTTCAAATATATTGTTGATTAAAGTCTATCTGTTTGAAGCGGTGAAGTCTATCGATGATAGGGTTATCACTGATACTGCTTCAAGTCTATCAATGACAAAAGCGTATCAGTGATAAGTTTATCACTGATAGACTTCACTACTTTAAATCTATTAGTTGTTAACTCTATCACTAATAAACTTGAAGTGTTTAGTTTTTTTTACTGAAGTGTTTATTACTAATTTGACAGATTAATAAGTGAAAAACAATTATGGAAAGAAAACAACAAAAAAGGGGCAAAAAGAACCTTAGAACTTGAAGAATCATCAAGCAAAAAAAAAAAAAAAAAGTGAAAAAAGAGAAGGTATTCACTATATATTTAGTTCTAAGTTGTAATTTAGAATATTTATAACATATATCTTCTTTTTTATTTAAATAGACAAAAAAAAAATTCCTAAAGAAAAATGGAATTCCACTTTGAAAGTCATAGTTTATGTCAAGCTCGGAGTGATAGACCATATCATTAAGGGTTTAAATTCTACGTGTCTATCTTTATTTAAGGAAGGACCGTTTGGATATTTGCTAGGTTTAAAAATGTCCAAAGTACCTTTACAACTTCTAGCACATTTGATTAGAAGACAATGTGTCTCTGCTGATAACAATGTTCTCCTTTTCAACATTGAAGGTAACATTGTAGAGTTTGGGTTGAGGGATTTTTGTTTAATTACAAGATTAAATTGTAATGAATACCATGTTGAGTATGTTTTAGATGAAATGAAGAAAATGATTCAGAAATTAGACAAACATTAGAAATGATATAGCATCACTAAAGAAAATCTTAAGAGTGCATTTAACTATTTTACTAGTCAATGCAATGATGAAAAAAAAAATAGCAAAACTTGTCAATCTTTATTTGTTAAAAAACTTGTTGATTCCAAAACAACCTCATAATTGCGTGGACTGGAAGCATGTTAAGATGTTGAATGATGAGGAGAAGTTTAGGAATTATCCATAGGGAAGATTGTCTTATAGTGTTACTGCAGAGTTTTTAAAAAAATCTATTGAGAGTTAAAATTAAAAATTAAAAAAAAAAAGAAGAAAGAAATAGTTTTCCAAAAATATTGAATTGGGAAGCAACGAAACAATCAGATTGGCAAGATCTTAATGACAACGTCTTCTCGAAACAAAATATAAGTTTCTAATTTTTTCCATCAATAATTGTGATACAAGTCTATCAATGATATTGGTCTATCAGTGATAGACAAATATTGGTGATAGAAGTATTATTTCTATTGAAACACTCAAATAACTGTAGGGAAGGAGTCTATCAGCGACATAATTTATTAATGATAGACCAATATTATATCATATATCACAGATACATAGATCATATCAGTGATATTGGTCTATCTAAGTAACATGGTCTATCAGTGATAAGCTCATATCACTGATATGCTCTCATTAAACTATGTCACTGATAACTACTACCTATGATTATATGAGTATTTCAAATCTCATAAAAAGAAGGTATTTTGTATAAAGTACCAATTAAATGTTATATTTCAGCTCTCTATAATTCCTATTGTTGCATCAGAAGAAGAAATGTCATCAAAATACTTCAAAAATTTTCTGGAGATGGAGAAGAAAAGATTGAAGAAGAATATGTTGCAGAAAAAGATAAAAAGATTAGAGAAAGAATATCTTCTTTATAAGAAGTTATTGAAAGTCTAAAAAGGCAACACAAAGAAAATATTGAAGATCTTAGAAAGGGACAAAAGGAGATTCTCAATTTGATACATTCTTTAACAGAAATTGTAAAGCAAAAGGTCCCACACAAATGTCAAAGTGAAAGACAATATCAAGAGTCCTTAGAAAAGAAAGCAGAAGGTCCCACACAAATGTCGAAGTAAGATAATCTCGAGAGTCCTTGGAAAT
>NC_143486.1:94340501-94376198 GCF_027475165.1 Benincasa hispida
TTACTAAACGACAGCTTGGGCTAGCTAAACTGTAACAACCCCACCTCCTAGGACTACTAAAAAGGGGATCGCTACTGCATGCATGCATAAATATTCTCATCGAGGAAAGATAAAGTAAATTAAAATAGAATAATCATGATTTTGAACTGCTTTAGGTATATAAAAAAATGTTCTGACATCATCTCAAAATCTGAAATCATTCAACATGGGCATCCTTTTTAACAAGAATCAAATTATAAAAAAAGAATTAAATTAAATTATAATAAAACCATGACTAAAATAAAAGAAACAAAACATGCAAAAATATAAAGGGTCAAATGCAGAAGCGAATTTTTTATTCCTCTTGTCAGTCACCCGAGTGTCTTTGCCCTTACCTGAAAAAAAAAATAAAGATAAAGGTCGAGTATAAAATACTTAGAAAGTGATCCTATTACCGGGATCAGACTATGCATCCAGGAGCAAAGAAAGATAGCCCGTGGCTCATACAGTTACACCGTTTTTTTTATAATGAAAGGAAAACCAAAAGACGTACTATCTTGCCTTGAAACGCATGTCTAGTGGTCCGTAGGCACACCGTCAAACATGATAATAACATGAACGTGAACCCGTTGATCCATGCATATCTAACGGCCCATAGGCACACCGTCAAACATAATAATAACATGAACGTTAACATGTCGGTTCACGCATGTCTAGCAGCCCGTAGGCACACCGTCAAAACATGAAACATGAAAATAAAAGTAACATGAACGTAAACCTGTCGGCTCATGCATGTCTAGCGACCCGTAGGCACACCGTCAAACATGATAATAACATGAATGTCAACCTGTCTGTTCATGTCTAGCGACCCGTAGGCACACCGTCAAACATAATAATAACATGCGTCAAGGTAAGACAATAAACCGCTCTACTGGTCTATTCATGCATCACATACATAATATCAGTACTGATTAAAAATTTTAACATGCTCATAATACTTGTAACTACCATGCAACTAGCAAAACATAATGTCAAACAAAATCATGCTCTAGAGTCCACCAAGTAACTTGATAGGTCTAATCTAGATTGCCTGGCACGAAGGCACCGGTAATAGTATCACTTACCTCAACTTGGTCTCAAAAGTCTACACAAATAACTCCTTAATAGCCCTTGAATAAAACTCCAATCAACCCTAAGACATATCACAAGTTTAGTTTAGCAACTATGGCCTAGAAAGTGAGTCAAAATTAAGTAAATTCTCGGGGTCCAAGTCCGAAGGATAACCAACCAACTTACACAAAACTTACCCAAACTAAAACTCTCCGATGAAAAGAATGGTCTTTTCTTTGATAGCAACGCTCCGAAATCTTCAAAAATCCAAATCCCAATCTAAAAAAAAAACAGTGGCGGCAAACGGTGGCAGAAACAAAAATGGACGGCGGGGTTGATGTCGGCGAGAAGGCGGCGTTGCTTGCAGCAGCGGCTGGAAGGCGAACAGTGAGGTGATGGTGGCGGCTAGAGCTGGAAGAAAAAGAAGAAGAAGAAGAAGAAGAAGAAAGGGGGGGCTGCGTGCGTGGTTGAGGAGAGAGGGAGAAAAGTTTACTTTTCTCTTTCTTCTTTTTTTCTTTTCTTTAACCCTTTCCATAAATATATATAACCAAATTAAACTCTTTTCTTTTCCTTTTAAAAAAACAAATTCCTTAATTATCTCCCAAAATATATATACTTATATATATATTTTCCTTTTCCTTTTAAAAAAAAAGAATCTAATAAACACATTTAATTATCTCCATAGATAATCAAATCTCCCAAAATATATGCCAAAATAAAACTCAATTAATTCCAAATAATTAATCATATTTTAGCTTAGCCAAAAACATAAATCTCATATAATTTATCCAAGTAGCCAAGATAAAAAAAATAAAAAATAAAAAATAAAAAACTTAATTACAAAATAAATCAGGATGTTACATTCTACCCCCCTTAAGAAACTTTCGTCCTTGAAAGTTCTAATCCTGAAAAAGCTTAGGATAATGCATCCTCATGTCGTCCTCGCGCTCCCACGTGGCTTCCTTGAACTGGTGATTCTTCCAAAGAACCTTCACCAAAGCTATCTCCTTGTTGTGCAAAACTTTCACTTCCCTGGCCAAGATTCGAATGGGTTCTTCTTCATAGTTCAGGTTCTCATTTAAATGCAAAGGTTCATATCCATAACATGAGATGAATCTGCTATGTACTTCATCGACATGGAAACATGAAAAATATTGTGAACTGCAGAAAGAAATGGGGGCAAGGCTAACCGGTAAGCTACAGGGCCAACCCGCTCCAAGATCTCAAATGGCCCGATGAAACGAGGGTTCAACTTACCCCTCTTGCCAAACCTCAACACTCCCTTTATAGGTGCCACTTTCAGAAACATCTTTCCACCTACCTCAAACTCCAGATCATTACGTCTAACATCATTGTAACTCTTCTGCCTGCTAAAGAGCCGTCAACATTCGAGCCCTAATCTTCTGTATTGCCTCGTTCGTGGTTTGTACTAACTCAGGTCCTAGTAATTTTCGCTCACCAACCTCATCCCAACACACGGGTGACCTACAACTCTTCCCATAAAGGGCCTCAAATGGTGACATGCCAATGGTTACCTAATAACTATTATTATAGGCAAACTCTATCAAATACAGGTGAGAGTCCCAACTCCATGCAAACTTTAGTGCACAAGCACGTAACATATCCTTCAGTGTCTGGTTTAAATGCTCAGTGTCAGTTTGTGGGTGAAAAGCCGTACTGAAATCCAAATGTACCCAATGCTACTTGAAGGCTCTTCCAAAAGCTGGAGGTAAACAGAGGGTCTCTATCAGACACGATGGACACTGGTACCCCGTGCAATCTTACCACTTCTTTCATAAACAACTAGGTCCACCTACTCACTGAATATATAGACTTCCCTGGAATAAAATGTGCCAGCTTGGTGAGTTTGTCCACTATAACCCAAATTACTGTAAAACCCTTCGCCGTTTGCGGCAAACCTACAATGAAGTCCATCGAGACATGCTCTCACTTCCATTCTGGTACGCTCAAAGGTTGCAACAAACTTGCTGGCTTTTGTCATGGAGCCTTTACCTGCTGACACACCAAGCACTTACTGACAAACTCTGCTATCTTCACTTTCATGTTATTCCACCAGTAGCAACGTTTTAGGTCCTGGTAAATTTTGGTACTGCCAGGATGTATTGAAAATGGGGAGTTATAAGCTTCCCATTGAGGTCACTATCTGCTGCTACACATAAACGTCTTCGAAAAGTAAGATCATTATCTCTGACAAGGAGAACTCACCACCCTACCCTGTTTTCACCTACTGCACTACTTCAACTAAGTAAGGATCACTGCGTTGACCGACAATGATCCTCTGCCTTAAACTTGGTTGTATTGACAATTGTACTAACTGCGCAGACACCTCCCCTACCACCACTGCTATCTCGGCCCGCCCAAGGTCCTTACATAAATGACTTTGTCTGGTGATAAGGGCTGTTGAATGGGCTAACTTCCTACTTAGAACATCCGCCACTACATTTTCCTTTCCTGGGTGGTACAGAATCTTGCAATCATAATCCTTCACTAGCTCCAACCACCTACGCTGCCTCATGTTTAACTCCTTCCGAGTGAAGAAGTATTTTAAACTCTTGTAGTCGATGAAAATCTGCATCTTCTCGCCATACAAGTAGTGCCTTCAGATTTTTAAAGCGAAAACAACAGCTGCCAACTCCAAATCATGTGTGGGATAATTCAGTTAATGGTTCTTTAGCTGGCGAGAGGCATAAGCAACTACCTTACCTTGCTGCATCAACACCAACCCTCTCTTGGAGGCGTCACTATAGATAACAAAGCCACCCGTTCCATCTGATACGGTGAGAACTGGGGCCGTAACCAACCTTTGCTTGAGATCTTGGAAACTATCCTCACAAGCCTTACTCCAAATAAAGGAAGCTCTTTTTCTGGTCAACCGAGCCAGAGAGGTGGCTATACGGGAAAAGTCCTTCACAAATCGACGATAATAGCCTGCCAACCCGAAGAAACTACGTACCTCTTCGACTGTGGTAGGACGAAACCAACTCGTGACTGCCTGATCTTTGCAGGATCAACAGATACACCTTCCTTAGACACCGTATGCCCTAGAAAGGACACTTGCTTTAAACATAACTCGCACTTGGAAAACTTAGCATGTAACCGTTGCACCCTCAAAGTCTCTAGAACCTTTCGTAAATGTTCCTCGTGCTCCGCCTCTGTCTTAAAGTAAACCAAAATGTCATCTATGAAGACTATCACAAAGGTGTCAAGAAATTCCTTAAACACCTTATTCATCAGGTCCATGAATACTGCAGGAGCATTCGTCAACCCAAATGACATGACGACGAACTCATAATGCCCATACCTCGAAAAAAAAGTTGCCTTAGGAATATTACTTTCCTTTATCCTCAACTAATGATACCCCGACCGAAGATCAATCTTAGAAAACACTGTAACTCCCTGAAACTGGTCAAACAAGTCATCAATCCTGGGAAATAGATACTTGTTTTTTATAGTCACCTTGTTTAGTTCCCTGTAGTCAATGCAGAGCCATAATGACCCATCTTTCTTTTTCACAAATAGCACCGGCGCATCCCAAGGGGACACACTAAGGCGTATGAAACCCTTATCTAACAACTCTTGCCACTGAACCTTGAGTTCCTTCAGTTCTGCTGGGGCCATTTTGTACGGAGCTTTCGAGATAGGAGTTGTGCCTGGCGCCAACTCGATAGCAAAGTCTTATCTCCCGATGCGGTGGTAGACCTGGGAGTTCCTTCGGAAAGACATCCGGGTAGTCACGTACCACTGGCTCCAAAATCAAGAAGACCTCAGGCTCTTTAGTGTCGAAAACACCAGCCAAGATACTCCAGGTACCCTGGTTAAGCAACTTCTGGGCTTTCATGGCAAAAATCACTTTGGGTAGGACCACAGCCCCTACCCCTTTAAATTTAAAGTTGGCTCCCGTGGGAGGGTTAAAGATCACCTCCTTGCGAGAGCAGTCTATACTGGCATGGTTAGCAGCTAGCCAATCCATGCCCAAAATCACATCAAAATCCCACGTGTCCAAGACTATTAAAGTCACATCCAGGGTATGACTCGCTACTTCAATCTGACATGCTTTTATCTTACATCCAGGGTATGACTCGCTACTTCAATCTGACAACACATAGTATAAAAGCTTTAGTTCTAACATGGCATGCTTAACAAACAACGATGATATAAACGAATGGGATGAACCCGAATCAAACAATACTAGCGCAAAATGCCCCAAGATTGAGAGCACACCTGTCATAATAGTACCTGCTTTCTCGGCCTCCTGTCGGGTGGTAGAGTAAACACGACCTTATTGATATTGAGGCCTACCCGAACTCCTCTGATCACAGCCTACAAACTGGTTCTGAAAACCGAACGTGCTTCTAATAAGACATCTATCTATCGAGTGTCATTCCTGCTTGCAATGAAAACAAACCTCGATGCCTGCCAAACACTGACCCTAGTGACGTCTTCCACACGAGCTACACATCGGTCGCATTCTCTCCACCATACCCACCTCAGCAGCCTGCTGCCTAAAATGTCGAAGCGGTCTGTCTGAACCTTGAACCTTCTGATGAGGGTGAGGCTCGAAAGCCTTTTGATCTGCCTTCCTCTTTTGACCTGAGGAAGGTCCTGCCTCAAACGCTCGTGAGAACTCATCTCCTGACTGTGGGTCCACCTCAGTTGCCAAGCGAAGTGCCTCAGCATGAGTGGTTGGTTTGAATGCTCACATGATACCTCGTATACTGTCCTTTAGGCCTTGAACGAACCTTTCTGCCCTCATGGCTTCCATGGCGACTAACTTCGGGGTAAAATGGGATAAGGTGTCAAACTCCTGGTCATACTCCTCCACTGACCTGTGTCCCTGCCTCAACTCTAAGAACTCTCTCTGCTTATTGTACCTCAAGTTGGCAGAGAAGTACTTCACATAAAAGCGCTCATTGAACTGCTCCCATGTCATTGGATCCCCTCCTACACCCAACATCCTTTCTGCCGATTGCCACCAAATCTGAGCCTTGTCGGTAAGCATAAAAATGGCACACTACACCTTTTGATCTTCTAGGCATTTCATATAACAAAAAATCATTTCAATCGAGGATATCCATAATTCTACGTTGGTAGGGTCCTTTAGTGACCCATTGAAGGTGCTGGAGTTGTACTTCCTAAAATCTCGCAAATGTTTGGCCTCCACCGAAAGGCCTGACATGCTTTGGTTTTGGATCATGTTCTGAGTCTGGAATTGCGGCACCTGATCCTTTGGTGGTGGTGTCTGATGGAATTGGGCAAACTGGGCTAGTCGTTTATCCAGCATGTCCTTCACCTTATCCAACACAGCTGATGTAACTGCTTCCCCAATAGTGGCTGCCCAATCGGTAACCTCTGCTGGAGCGACGGGGAGGGTTGCATCTGTGGCAGCGTGGCCGTGTGCTGAGCTCTACTTCGTGTTCGGGTTCGCAGCCACCCTGACCTTGAGGGGTCCCTAGGGGGCAAGAAATCCTCTGGTACCGGAGGGTCCTGAACTTGTGGATCCTCATCATGAGCATCTTGATCCTGAACTGGTGGATTCTGCTCTTCGGGAATACGCCCCCTTCCAGTGACCCAATGACAGCCTCTTCCCCTAACACGAACCATTTTCCTGACAGTTATTTACAACTACCCCTTAGCTACTTTCCCTACTAGTACAAAACACATCAATTGCAATCATAACTGCTACTAACTCGGGTGCATATTATTCTAAATACATTTCATAAAGGACATACTTGGCGAAGACGAAGAATCCGTTTTGCCAAAGGAACAATCTGGACTTACATAATAAGTCAGTCTACAGAACCCCAAAACACGGGCTCTGATATCAACTGTAACAACCCCACCTCCTAGGACTACTAAAAAGGGGATCATGCATGCATAAATATTCTCATTGAGGAAATTAAAATAGAATAATCATGATTTTGAACTGCTTTAGGTATATAAGAAAATGTTCTGACATCATTTCAAAATCTTAAATCGTTCAACCCAGGCATCCTTTTTAACAAGAAACAAATTATATATAAAAAAAAAGAATTAAATTAAATTATAATAAAACCATGAATGAAATAAATAAAATAAAATAAACAAAACAAAAAAAAAACATGCGAAAATATAAATGGTCAAATGCGAAAGCGAATTTTTGGTTCCTTTGACACTGTCACGGATTCATCTTGTCAGTCGCCCGAGTGTCCTTGCCCTTACCTGAAGAAAAAAATAAAGATAAAGGTTGAGTATAAAATACTCAGTAAGTGATCCCATTATCGAGATCAGACTATGCATCCACGAGCAAAGAAAGATAGCCCGTGGCTCATACAGTTACATCGTTTTTTTTTAATGATGAAAGGAAAACCAAAAGACGTACTATCTTGCCTTGAAACACATATCTAGCGGCCCGTAGGCATACCGTCAAACATGATAATAACATGAACGTGAACCCGTCAACCCACGTATGTCCAGTGGCCCGTAGGCACACCATCAAACATAATAATAACATGAACGTTATCCTGTCGGTTCACGCATGTCTAGCGGCCCGTAGGCACACCGTCAAAACATGAAACATGAAAATAAAAGTAACATGAACGTAAACCTGTCGGCTAACGCATGTCTAGCAGTCTGTAGGCACACCGTCAAACATGATAATAACATGAACGTTAACCTGTCGATTCACGCATGTCTAGCGGCCCGTAAGCACACCGTCAAACATAATAATAACATGCGTCAAGACAAGACAATAAACCGCTTTACTGGTCTATTCATGCATCACATACATAATATCAGTACTGATTAAAAATTTTAACATGCTCATAATACTTGTAACTACCATGCAACTAGCAAAACATAATGTCAAACAAAATCATGCTCTAGAGTCCACCAAGTAACTTGATAGGTCTAATCTAGATCGCCTGGTACGAAGGCACCGGTAATAATATCACTTATCTCAACTTGGTCTCAAAAATCTGCACAAATAGTTCCTTAATAGTCCTTGAATAAAACTCCAATCAACCCTAAGACATAATCACAAGTTTAGTTTAGCAACTATAGCTTAGGAAGCGAGTCAAAATTAAGTAAATCCCCGGGGTCCAAGTCCGAAGGATAACCAAGCAACTTACACAAAACTTACCCAAACTAAAACTCTCCAATGAAAAGAATGGTATTTTCTTTGATAGCAGCGCCCCGAAATCTTTAAAAATCCAAATCCCAGTCTAAAAAAAAATAATGGCGGCGAACGGTGGGAGAAGCAAAACTGGACAACGGGGCTGATGTCGGCAAGGCGAGCGGCGGCAAGGAGGCGGCGTTGTTGTGGGGCGACAGAACGACAAGGACGCGGCGCTGCTCGCGATGACAAGGTGCAGTGAGGCTTGCGGCAGCAAAGCTGGTGACGGCTCGAAGGCGAACGGTGAGGTGATGGCGACGGCTAGGGCTAGAAGTAAAAGAAGAAGAAGAAGAAAAAAAGGGGAAGGGGGAGGGGGCTGCTGTGTGCGTGGTTGAGGGGAGAGAGAGAAAAAAGTTTACTTTTCTCTTTTCTTTTTTCTTTTTTCCTTTTTTCTTTTCTTTAACCCTTTCCGTAAATATATATAACCAAATTAAACTCTTTCCTTTTCCTTTAAAAAAACAAATTCCTTAATTATCTCCCAAAATATATATATACTTATATATATTTTTTCCTCTTCCTTTTAAAAAAGAATCTAATAAACACATTTAATTATCTCCATAGATAATCAAATCTCCCAAAATATATGCCAAAATAAAACTCAATTAATTCTAAATATTAAATCATATTTTAGCTTAGCCAAAAATATATCTCATATAATTTATCCAAGTAGTCAACATTAAAAAAAAAAAACTTAATTACAAAATAAATATGGATGTTACATAAACGATCGTGCAGTGGCAACTAAATGATTGTACAATATTTATTAAACGATTGCATAGCTTTTGCTAGACGATCACTTAACTTTAGCTAAACGATTGGGCATCGACCTATACGATAGGTCTCCCCCATCTCCCACTTGCCTAGTCGTGTATACGATCGGTGTTTCCTCTTTCATTTGCCTCATACCAAGTCCGAATAGAGCACACCCTCTGGATTCTCACACCGAGAATACCAAGGTAGCCTTGTTGGTAGTGTCATACTCAACTCGACACCGTTGAGGTGCTGTAGAGGCCATTTGTGCTGCCGAGGAGGTCGTGACCAAGGCGATCATTGAGGACGAGTGCAAAGTGTTTGTGTTGTGTTGGGTTGTGTAGATCGAGCGTTTGAGGTTGCTGTTGTTCGAGCGATCGTGTGCAAAAGAGTGTGGAGACGCATCTTCAAATGTTCGTATAGTTTTCTCTTTGTTCTTTTGAGTTATTCATGCTGTAATTTATATATTAATTGTATAACCGCTTGTTTAAAGTCGATTGTAAATGTATTGTTCACTCATGATTGTAATTTGGAATGTTCTTATTTTCGCTACTCATGGAAATCTCGAGTGTGATTTCCTTCAGTACGGACTCCTGGTTTTGAACAAGGGATTCTACCCTCTCAGTGGCTGAGAGGGACTCCGTTTATTGGTAGAACCATAAACCATTTTTTTATTAGAGGATCACTGGAGACTTAAGGAGCAAGATGTATTACACAGGTAAAATGGTAATTTTGACCTAGCTATTAATACGAACAACCTGTGAATGATCGACTTACTGATTATGGTTAAATCAAGTGGACAGAAATACATCTACAGTGAGGAGAGTGCAACTACAAAGCTATAGTGGTATGTCTCGGTAGTTAACAAGATTGATTAATTCGGTTTAAAGAGTTTAACAATTGATCTTAAAATTGTTTAAGCTCATGGTTTTTAGGTCCATTAGGTCCATCTACTAGCTCATAAAAGAATTAAACCTTAGAATAGTGTGTTGAGAGAATTTGAAATTTTCAAGCTCAATTTAGAGTTTGGATTGTTATAATTGATGTTTAATTATCGAATTAAACGTTACAGTTTTAGAGAGTTAACAATATTTAACTGTGATTGAGATATTTTAATAAGATGTTATATTAATATAATATTTGATATTAAATTAATTGATTAAATCAATTTAATTAATTATCCAAATTGGTTTATTAAATTTTGAATTTATGAAATTGGTTTATTAAATTTTAAATTTATGAAATTCAAAATTATAAAATTTATTTAATTAATATTGAATTTGAGAAATTCGACTATCATGAAAACGCCAGCTGTTACCATAGTAGTTTAGTTGTTAGCTAGAACGTCGGTCTACCCAATAGATAAGTTCTTTATTTTCAAATTATTCCAATTTCAATATTAATATTTAGATTAAAAGGAAAGTGGAAAAATCCCACATTTTCCATTATAAAAAACACCTCATGCATTTATTTGAATGGAAAATGAAGTGCCAATTTCATATGAAGTCTGATTTGCATGCTAAAAAACTATAATATGAGGTTTTGAATTCATTTTTTAGGGCATGCAATCTGAAATTTTAAAGAGAAAAATTATGGAATTTTTCCTCTTCACTCTAACTCTATTAGTAGAGAAGACACTTGTGGTGGTCTACTATAGTGATTCGAGAAGAATTTCGTGGTGAATTCAGTCAATTTGGGAGAACCATCAAAGGTATTTACTTGAATCCCTAATATACTAAAACCTTGTACGTGCATGTTTATTAACTAAAATTGATATAGTTAGAGTGCTTAAATCCTTAATTCCTTCTACATGTTGAATGTCAACTCTAACAGCTATATCGTCCTTGCATGTCTTAAATATTGTTAGAAGTGAAAGTTGTCCCCACAAATCAACACGAGCCCTTTCAGCATACTTTGTCTCACTTACATGCATCATAGGAAAATTCCCAGGAGGTCATCCAACATAGGATTGCTTCAAGCTAAACACGCTTAACTTTAAAGTTCCTATGGTTGGGCCACTGAAAAATAAGGTGCACCTTGTTGGTATAGGTAGTAACAATTCTTTTAAACCTTTCTTAACCATACTTTCATATCCTCAAGATCTTTCTCATTCGGATGTGATATCGGTTCATTAATGTACCTCTCCTGAACTCGGGTCATTACATGGTATATGTGACTTAGTTACTTTATTTGCACCTATAAATGCATCTGGTAATTTATTTGCTATATTTTGCAAATGAATTTTTTTATGAACTTTAAGTTCACATTGATCTGTACAAGGATCTAAATGAGATAATAACGATACATTTCATGTAATTTCGTTTTCCAAATTCTTAATTCCTCCCCTAATACTGGAAAATTTATCTCAATAAAATGATAATCAACAAATTGTATAGTAAATACATTACTTGTCATGGGTTCAAGATATTTAATAATTGATGAGGAATAATATCCAACATATATTCCTAATCTCTTTTGAGAACCTATCTTATGCATTGTGGTGGGATAGTTGAAACATATACTGCACATCCAAAAATTCTCAGATGAGAAATATTTGGCTCATGGCCATAGGCTAATTGTAATTGGGAGTACTTATGATAAGCTACTGGCCTAATGCATACAAGTCGCTACATGCAAAATAACATGTCACCATATAGATGTAGGAAGCTTGGCTAATGGTCTTGCAATTAATTGCAAACGTTTTATAGATAATTATGCTAAACCACTTTGTGTATGAATATGAGCTAAATGATATACAATACTTGTCCCAACTGACATACAATAATTGTCAAAAACTTGGGATATAACTTCATCGGCGTTATCAAAATGAATGATCTTAGTCGAATAATAAAAAAAAATTGTGCTTTTAACTTAATTATTTGAACAAATAATCTTGCAAATGCAAGATTTCAACTTGATAATAAACATACTTGTGACCATCTGCTATATGCGTTTATTAATATCATAAAATATTTAAATGGTTCACTTGGTGGGTTAATATGTCCACATATATCACCATGAATTCATTATAAAAATGCAGGTGATTCAATTCCCACTTTAACGGGTGAATAGTCTAATAATTAATTGCTAAGAGAGCAAGCATCACATGATAATTCATTAAATTGATAATGCTCTTCAATGGGTATCTATTTGAATTCTCAATAATTTTTCTTGTCATTATAGACCCTATATGACCCAGTCTATCATGCCAAATAACAAATATATCTGGATTCATGAACTTCAGGTTCATTATTGCATATGTTTCAATTACTCATATATGAGTATAATACAATTCATAAGATAAAGCAGACAACTATTCCAATATACTTTTTTCATTTGAGACAGTAGAGTTAATATATAGATACTCCACATTATTCTTGCTTATCAATCTCATTATGAAAACTATTACAACATATATCTTTAAAACTTAGAAGATTTATCTTTGATTGACTAAAGAAAAATACATTATGAATTGTGAATTTTATCCTTCTAGGCAAAATAATATTTGTTTTTCCAAAACCTTTAATCAAGTTTGGATATTTATTTACTTTTGCTTTTAGCATTGTCAATTTGGAAAAGTATTTTTTTATTTGTAAGTATTGCGTGCGTAGTTGCATTGTCGGCTAGACATAGATATTCTTTGCTATTTTTTAACCACCTAATAAATGAGAATGAATGTTTCTTCAGCGAGAGAAGCGATAGGAGCTCGTGTTGATAAGTGTTGCGAAATTAAGGAATACAACAAGAACACAAATATGAAAAAAAAAATATATGATATAATAATAATAATAAATAAATAAATAAAATATAAAATAAAATAAAACAAGTGAAATTGGATAATATGAAATTTTGAATTGGATTTTCTCACCCATGTGTGTTGTTTCAAGATCCACCAAATGTCATTATTTATAGGCAAAGTGGCAGTAGAATGTGGTACACTTACACCATGGTGGTTGAGGATACTAAGCATGAGCATCTAACACCTATTCATAATATTCAGTCTTTTTTTTTTTCTTTTTTCTTTTTATGCTTTTAATTTTTAAGTATTGACTTTCATATTACAATATACATTTATTATAAATACTTGAATAGAGATGTCCAATTTTTTGCTCCACTCATTATCCGATTAGGCGGAGAATGGGGAAAGAGTGCGGAAATTTTTTTTCCATGAGCTAAACGAGCATAGAGAATGCATTCCCCGACCTTCTCTCCATCCTCGCCCCCGCCCCGGTTAGCCTCTGTTTATCTATTCAGTATAATCATTTAATGTTATGTTATTATTATTATTGTATAAATATTACATTTAAATTTCAAGTTTGATTGTTTATTAGAGAAGATAATGAATATGTTTAAATTGAATATTTAAATTTAGATTATATATATGAATAATTTGATTTTTATTTATTTATTTATACTAAAAGTTGATTAGTTTTTTAGGCAAAATTTTGAATAATTTATCTTTAAATTCAAATTATCATGTAAAACTAATCCTAATAAATAATTTAATGATAGAGTTAATTATTTAATAAAAATTTGCCCATATTAGTAATTTAAATTAATTGATTTTTAAAAAAAACATATAGAAAAGACTTCCCGCGGGGAACCCGATCCCGTCTCGATCCCCGTAAAAAATTTCAGAATGAAATGGGAGAGGAGATGAGGACGAGGAATGACATTCTCAGGCCCGCCTTGCCTCATGGACATCTCTACACTTGAACCTATAGTCAAAATGTTAAAACAAAACTACTATTTGAGATCTCTCTAATAACAATTTGGTTTTTGATTTTTGGCTTTTTAAAATTAAGGTTATAGACATCATTTTTGTTTACAAGTTTATTTATTTTATTTTCAAAGATAGAAAAATAACAAACTGTTTATATATATATATATATAAACTGACAAACACTAATATACTTTTATTAACCTCCATCAATGATCGACTTGTATCAGTTTCTATCACCGATAGCATCAATGATAGACTTTTTCTATAGCTGATGACACTGATAGACTTATATTAGTTCCTACTAATAGACACCGATAGAATTCTATCAGTCTCTATCAATTATAGACTTCTATTAGTTCTTACTAATATACACCGATACACTTTAATCAACGTTTACTAGTGATAGACTCGTATCGGTTTTTATCACTTATAGGCGTAATAGACTTCTGTCAGCGTTGATTATGATAGCCATTGATAAAAATATCTATCACAACTATCTAAAATCAATAAAATTTTCAATAACAATGTCTTGTGTATGTATCATAAACTATCTAAAAGGAAGAAACAAAAAAAAAACTACATTCAACTAGCAACAACATAATTGTATCTATTGATAGGCAATTGATACTAGCTGTATATCATGGATAGACAATGATAGTCAACTATCAGTGTCTATCAATGATGGATAATTATAGTGTTCTATCACTTGGTCTTCCATTGTCTATGATTATCATTCTAATTACTATTTTGGAACTAGCAACAAAACTACAAAAAAAACTACTATCAGTTTGTTCTATAATTTGACCTTCCATTGTCTATCATTGTTACTCTAATTAACATTTTTGAGCTAGCAACAAAACTATAAATAGAGAAGAAGAAGAAGAAGTCTGAAGATGGAGTAGAAGAAAATAAATAAATTTTGCTATTCGTGCAAAAAAATATATATATAATTTTTGAAAATTCTCATTTTCAAAATTGAAGCCAAATTTTGATTTTTTTTTTTAAAAAAAAAAAACTAATTTTCAAAATATTGTTTTTTTGTTATTAAATTAACTAATTATGTAAATGTTTATACATGAAATAGGAAAACCATGTGTAAAAAATTGTAACAAATGCCAAACCGAACATAACTCAATCGGCATACAAATGTACTAAAAACCACGAAATTTGTATTAGAATCCCTTTGCCTTCAATTGTTCTAAATAAATTGTGAGAAAACAAGTATAATTTTCAAAATTGAAAAAAAAAACGATACGGTTACTAAATTGGGTCTAAGTTTTCAAATTCTGGATTGAGTTTTGAAAATATAAATAAAAAGTGGATAACAAATCATAGAGATCTATGAGTTGAAGAAGTGTTTGTAAGCTTGATTTTCAAAAACTTGTTTTTGTTCTTTAAACTTAATTAAGAATTCAAGTATTTTGTTCGTTGATTTCGTGATTCGAGCTTAGGAGTGTATTGTATAAAATAATTGAAAAAATAAGTATAAGTATGACTGATGTGTTGATGCGTTGATGCGCTAGAGATGTGCAACAGGACGTATAACACTCCTCTATTGACGTTCAAGTTTTCCTAAATCAGATCCAAGTATAAATTCAACGTAGGTTCCTGGTAAGTCCAAGGTCGAACTCAGGGATTCAGATTAAAGCTAACGCAGACCTTGCATTGTAACTGTTGTAAGGATATCCTAAATGTATGGAGAAATGAGTTATTTACACTAAGGTGCTGTGTGTGCAAGAAGATACAAAAGGGTCGAGTAGAGAATGATGGGTCGTGTGAAAATGGAGTTTGATGCAAGTGATATGCATTGATTTAAGTTGGATGTACACGAACAATAATATGATGTGAATGAGATGACTTGTTTATCTCCGTTTATGCGTTAGACTCTATTCGACAGTTCTCAATGCGAATATCATATAATACATATCTCTAGGATGTATGCGTCAAACACAGGATGCAATAAAACACCAGTGCGTCTATATCTAGATATACTAGGTGTTCTAACTTGATGCTGGCTTACTTATTCTCTCGAATAGTTTAAGCTAAAGATGTTTTTACCAATTGATTTAGTTGGCTTAAGCATTCGAAATGGAATTTTGCATGAAGTATAGATGTATCCAACATAAACAAGAAATAAACAATGACAAAGTATGATAGATCAACTATGTGAATTTATAAAAAAAAAAAAACTGATTGTCTTTACAAAACCAATACTTAATCAAATGAAAAGATGAAAGCGATAAGTAAGATGCAATGGAAGGAGTCAAGCCGCAGAGTACAATCTCTTGTCCTCTTTGGCTCAATTCTAGTCGTGTACAACCACTTGTGAAAGAATTGGAAGAAGTGTCTCTCTCGAACTCGGCTTCCTCCGCTCCTTGATCGGCGATGGTGGTGGTTCTCTTCCCTCTTGTTCTTCTTTGCACCACAGTACAGCTTTAAAGATCTAAAACTAACCTAAGCTAAAACTGAGACTAAAAACCAAGAGTTGAGAACTTGGCACATCTAACTTCGAACTCGGTGGGATTTCTTCTATTTATAGGCGTCGGTCTTCTCCAACTTGATGATGGACAGTATTGAATTCCATATCCTGGTCTGCCGCCTGACACTCAGATGCTTTTCAGACACTGCCCGCTGCAGGTGTCCATGCTTGCAAGTGGTGATTTGACACAAACAGCCTGAATCAATGAATCTTCCTTGCGATGAATCCATCCGACACATGCCCCATGCGTTAGACTTTGCCTGCGACACTTTTCTTAATCATGTGTTAGCCTCTTGTTGAGATCCTGCAATATCATGCGTTAGTGCCGTACTTTAGCAATAAACATTCTTTTGCATGAGTTTGATAGTGTTCGAGTAATTTCATGCGTTTTCTCTAAAAATGATGAGATTTTTATCATTACTAATTGTTCCAACTTATGAGCCACAATAACTTGTATTTTTACAAGTTATCATATTTCTTAAAGAATGTGAAAACATAATAACTTAAATTTAAAAAATACAAAAACTAAGATCCTGTCGGGTAACCATTTTGTCTTTTTGTTGTGTTTTTTAAAATTAAGTCTACATCATTCACATTTCTTACCATGATTTGCATCTTTACGATGTTGACTTATTAGCCAAATTCCAAAAACAAAGTAACTTCTGAAAAGTGGTTTTTATGCTATTGATAAAAAGTAGATAACAAATGAATAAATTTAGTAGTGGAAATAGTGTCCATAGTATTTTTTAAAATAAAAACAAAAAGTTACCAAAAAAAGACCTAAAAAAATAAAACGAAATGTAAGTATTAGCTTTCTAGATATTAAAAATAAAAACAAAAAATGAATTGAAATCAAATTAGGATTTCATACCATCTAATAAAAGGCTAATCATAATTTTATAAACCAAAGTTGCCTTCTATTATTTTTCAAAGATTTGAGATCAATAGTGCAAACTTTTTATAGGAGTTTATTTTATTTTGACTCTATACAAAGGTTTACCGTGCTACTCACCTTTGTATGATATATTCAACCTTAAGCCTCAAAGCTATTATTTTATTATCAGTTACATTATACCTACTTTTAATATGGTAATTAAAAAAAAAAGGTAGATTTGGCATTAAAAAATAATTATTGTCTTAGATAAATTATAGATGTATTATTTGCAATTATATTTAGAAGAAAATAAACTTTTTATAGGAGTTTATTATTTGCAATTACATTTAGAAGAAAATAAAAGCGTAACGTTTATTAAAATTAAAATACTTAGACGCATTTATTTACTGCAATTCATAGTTGCCAAGGGTGAGATTCATGATTGAAGATTGAAGATTGAAGAGTAGGGATATTTCAGAAAAAAAAATTCGGAATTATATTTGGTTCAAATATATAAAAATCTTGTAGGATAAGTTCTTTCATGATTTTATCTAGAATAATCCGAATTAACTCAAACTTATATATACATATATAATTTTTTTAATTAATGATACAGTTATATATACATATATTTATTTTAAATTTATTTAATTTCATATTTTATTTAGATAACTATTCTCCAACCACTCCTAAAAATAATTTTTTAACACTCTATAAAGAAAAAATTCAGAATATAAGTTGGAAATGAGTTACTAATCTTAATTAAATATATAGAAATAATTAAAAAAAATTATACCAAGTGAAAATATGGTCACTTTTTGAATTGGATGATTTATGGGGAAAAAAAACCCTTAAATTTCTCGATTATATCCTCGCGAATCTAAGGTTTCCATGGTTTCTTTCCAATCAAATACGACATATATTTTCCCACTATTTTAGCAAAATCCATGACATTTTTTTAACTTCATTTTGTTGAGATTTGATTTTTAATTATTAGATAGGATTTAAATTTAATTAAAACTACAATGTTGATTGTTTTTTTTATTTTTTTCCTTAAAAAAATTCACCCTTTGAATGGCAATTTTTCTAAAACACCATTTTGTTTTGGTCATTTGTCCAATCGTCCTTTTATTATTTATTAAAATTTATTTGGGTTACAGAAACTTACAATCCGAACAATTGGATTTGATTAGAAAAAATATTTCGATCCAACTAACTTGACTCGACCCAATAGCCCAATTAGGAAATTGAAAAAGTTTTGGGATAAGAATGTTAATGGGCTTAAGTAGGCCCACTAAATTCATTTTCGGTATAGTATAGCTTAGGTCCGATCAAGAAATGGGCCACTGTAGGAAATTGGAGTGCTCAAACTGAAAAATAGCAAATAAATATATTATTTTCCCCTCTTGTAATTACACAGTTTTTTCAATTGGCCTTTGCAGTGTTAGCTTGACCATCTAAATTTTTTGTCATTTGTTTTCTAAAACTGAATCTCATGATTTTCAATGCATATATTTTATTTTCATGCCTTGATCATATAAGCTTGGTAGATTTTGAACTTTTATCATATGTTTTTATATATATATATTTTTTAATCTTCTCTTCTAATTAGTTTCGATTTATTTGGCATTTTTTCTCAATACTTCTCATCATCAACTATTATTAATGAATTTATAGTCAACTAAACCATCATATGTCAAATTAAATCGACGAACCATTCAAATTTACGAAAAAAAATTGGTATATTTGGAGTTGATTTTGGAATGGTTAAAAGTACTTTTAATAAAATCTTTTCATATTTAGGGAAACGGTTCACAAATATATTAAACAACTTCTAAAACACATGTTTATTTTGCACAATCTTTAGAATCAATTTTTTTCCGTAGCTTCTAGACTCCGAGTGAATCAGAGGCCACATTTTAGTAATTTTTCGATTTTTAATGGTTAATTGTATTAAATTAAGATTTGTTTTATATATATACAGAATTACATAAACCGAAGTCCATCTTATAATTTTAAGGTAGAATGCTACTATTTTATTTTAATTCATACCCTATTGATTCTTTTTAAGAAAATTAAAGTTATTTCATTTAATGCTCAACTTTAATCTAGAGCAAACAAAATATAATATTTTGAACCATTATTTTAAAATTTGTAGATTATAAAAAAAAAAAGTTAGTAAATTTTAATGGTAGACCTTAGTGTGTGTTTGAAATATATTTTCAAGTGTTTTATAGGAATATTTGGTATGTTACTGTATTTCTGTTTGTATATTTGAATGGTGAAATACATGGGTATTTATACCCAAAGAACGATCTAAGGATAGGCATAATCTCCCAACAACTCTTACAACAAATACTCAACAATTCTTAAAACAAATTAACAATTCTTATAGCAGATTAACATCCCCCAAACTCAATGGGGTAGAGTAGAAACCAACTTGAGTTTGCAAGATAACTGACCGAAGAGAGTGCTTTAGTCAATATATCAATTGGTTGTTAAGTCGTAGATATGGCTTGAAGATGCAGAGTGGAGCTTTGAAGATGATGACGGACAAAGTCGGTTAGTTTTGATATGCTTCGTTCGTTCATGAAACACGTCATTATGAGCAATCTGTATAGCACTATGATTGCAAAATAGTAGCAAAGGCATGGGGAGCTCCCATATCAGCTAGAAGCCAACGAAGCCACTGGACTTTAGAAGTAGCATCAGCAAGTGTCCGACATTCTGACTATGTGTTGGAGCGAGATACAATAGTTTGCTTCTTATTTTGCAATGAGATAAGAGAATTACTCAAATAAAAACAGTAACCTATGGTGGATCGTCGATCAGTAGCCCAGTCAGCATCAGTACAGCCGGAGAGAACTAAGGAAGACTGAGAAGAGAATCGAAGCCCATGTCCTAGGGTGTCCTTAACATATCGCAAAATACGAAGAACAACAGTGAAATGAATAGTGTGGGGGAGCATACATGGGTTGACTGACCACATAGACTGCATAAGCAATGTCTAGACGTGTTATGGTTAAGTAGATGAGATTGTCAACAAGTTGTCGATTCATAGTGGGAACCTCGAGAGGAATGCCATCAAAATAGGTTAGGTGGACATTGGAGTTCAATGGTGTTGGTGCAATAACACCATCAACGATACTAGAACGTGTCACAAGGTCAAACACATATTTTGCCTGAGATAAATAATATCCTTTAGAACACAACGAGACCTCAAGGAAATAACTGAGAGGGCCCAAATTTTTCATCTCAAAGTGTTCTCCTAAGTAGCGTTGTAAATCTGCTATAGCATGTGAATCATCACTAGTGATAATCATGTCATCCATATACAATAGCAGAAGAACAACGCCATGCAGAGTCTTGCGAGTAAAGAGAGCTGAGTTATGAGCATTAGAGACAAATCCAAGTTGGGTGATAATGGCACTGAAGGTTGCAAGCCAGGCACTGAAGGTTGCAAACCAGGCACGAAGTGCTTGTTTGAGTGCATACAAAGCATGACGAAGAAGATAGACTTTATGAGATGGCAAAGCAATACCAAGCGGTGGTTTCATATAAACTTCTTTAGATAAAGTGTTATTCAGGAAAGAATTATTAAATCTATTTAAAGAATGGGCCACTGTTTGGCAGCAGCTACGACTACAAGCTACGAACATACGTCATTTGAGCAATGGGAGCAAAAGTTTCCTAATAATCGATACCATACTCCTAAGAATACCATTTGGCTACAAGCGAGCTTTATACCACTCAATGGACCTATCAGAACGAGTCTTGATCTTATAAATCCACTTACACCTGATAATTCTTACCGGAGGTAAGTCAACAAAAT
This sequence comes from Benincasa hispida, assembly GCF_027475165.1. Lineage (NCBI taxonomy): Eukaryota > Viridiplantae > Streptophyta > Magnoliopsida > Cucurbitales > Cucurbitaceae > Benincasa > Benincasa hispida. Next base: position 94,361,420 of record NC_143486.1, read on the forward strand.
CCTAGTTGTGTGTTTTCTCCAAAGCCTGAAGTTCCTTATGCATCGCTTGCTGCCAAAAAGGGCTAGTGCAGACTTCCTGATAAGAGGAAGGTTCAACCAAAGACATGACAGTGGAAAAATAGCGGTAGTCTCTGAGATGATGAAGAGTTTCTCTTACTCGAGTAGATCGACGAACAAGTGCAGGTTCTGATTCCACATCGGGGGAAAAGGCATATCCTGGAGTGCTTTGATGGAAGAAGATGAATCAGGCTCAGGAACAATTACGAGGAAAGAGTCAGGGAAAAATCATAGACAAGAAAGAGATCAGTAAATGGATCAATAAAAAATGGGTGGGGGCTAGTGAGGGAACTATGAAATGAAGATATACTAGAGAACATACGATGTTCCCAAAATGTGACATGACAAGAGATGTGAAGCCTTTTAGAAATAGAATCCCAACAGTGGAACCCTTTATACTCAGTCCCATAACCAAGAAAACAACATAGGCGAGCTTTGAGTTTGAGTTTGGTATGTTCATGAGGATGGAGAAGGAAAAAACACGCACAACGAAAGACTTTAAGATGAGAATAAGAGGGAGAGGTACCATACAACCGTTCAAAATAAGTCAGATTGTGAACAACCACGAAGGGCAGACGACTGATGACATAAACAGATGTAAATGCAACCTCACCCGAAAACTTATCAGGGCAAGACGCAGAGAGAAGTTAAGAACATATATAATCTAGGATATGGCGATGTTTTCGCTCAACTTGACCATTTTGTTGGAAAGTATAAGGACATGAACATTGGACAAGAGTATTTTGTTGGGTGAGAAAAGAAAGTACTGGGCACCCTTATACTCCATTGCATTATCAGTGCAAATAATTTTGATAGTGTGTGAAAACTGAGTGCGAAGCATTTTTCAAACTCAATATAGACTTGGGATAAGGAAGAAGGATGTTTTAAAAAGTAAATCTAGGTAAAACAGAAATAGTCATCAATAAACAACACAAAATATCGAAAACCATTGATTGTAGGAGTAGATGTAGGGCCCCATATATTAGAATAAAATAGACCAAATGGAGTATCACATAGTGAGTTAGAAGCAGAAAAAGACAGAGTAGGTTACAAGTTTGCAATGTTAACAGTCAAAAGAACTGAATCGTGAAACATTATTCAAACTACCGACAAAAATTAAATTACAAATCTTGTCAGAAAATGCATGATCAAGACGCATATGCCATTGAAATGTACCAGTGTCAGTGACAACGATAGAAAGAGGTAGGGGAACTGGTGGTTGAAAGACTGTGAGCTCAAATAGTCTTCCCACCTTACGACCCGTCCATGGATCCTGAACCTGATACCCATGAGGGGAAAAGAAAACAGTAAATCTAAGGTCACACAACTGACCAACAGAAGAAAGGTTAGAGGTCAGATTGGGGACATGATAAGTGTCGGAGAGGGTTATAGTTGGTGTATTAACAGTATTAATTCTAGAAACGGTCCTGTGGTTATCGTCAACAGAGTGAATGAGAGGAAGTGATTTGATAGGAGTAGAGGTAGATAACAGAGAAATGTTGAAGGTCATTTGATTACAACAAGTCGAATTAATGAACTAAGACGTACCTGGTGTGACAGCAAGCGCAGGTGCACTAGTAGATAACACCTGTTTGAGAAAATCTTGGAGGTCACTGATCTAGAGGCTTGGAGGGGTGGAAGACGTTGCAGCAGCAACAACAAGTGGAAGGCCAGACTTGAAAGATTCTTTTTACTTAGTAGTATAATCGGGGGGCGAGGCAGTCTGGTCGGACAACTGTCCAAGATGTGACCACGTTTGTGGCAATACCTACACTCAACGAAGGACAATTAGCAAACTTATGACCATGTGATTTGCAGTTTTGCAGAAAGAGGACTTAGTGAAAGAGCACAAATGAGTGGTTGCAAGAGCAACCCTGATGATAGAGAGGAGACCGACCCAAGCCTTTTTTCTTCAAAGAGGATTTCTTGGATTGCCGCATCAAGAGATGGTAGGGGATTACGATGTAATAAGGCAACCCAAACAGATTCATATTCTGGTTGGATCCCTATAAGAACCTTGATGAGTCGTAAATGATCCAGACTAATTTTGGCCTGATCTAACTAGGTCCAAATAGGCTAAAGAATGGCCAGATACTCATTCACAGATTGTCCGACCTCCTGATTGGTGCTGACGAGGGCAGAGTGGAACTGATAATAGTGAGTGAGACCAATGGTTTGGAACCGTATAGATAGAAAATTCCACAATTCTTTAGCTATGTTGAATGCATCAAATTGAGTATGAATGGCTGAAATGGAAGTGTTACCCAACCAGGTGATTATCTGGTAATTTTTGTTATCTCAATCCTCCAATCTTTTAATAAACTTGCTATCATTTTCAATTGTACTTTGGATGGGTTGAGTAGCATCTTTGGTAACAATCCGCCACAACTTGCGTCCAATCAGAAAACTATTCATTTTATATGCCCACGTGACATAGTTGGTGTCGTCCAACATAGTGCTGACAGGATGAAAAACATCGATTTTTTCCAGTAGAGGCATAAACAAATGCACAGGACAAATGGCATCAAAGGGAAATATAGCTCAAATTAAGGTTTGGCTCGCAAACGACTTGGCTTGGCTCGAAGAGGTCTGGCTCGCAGGTAGTTTGGCTTAGCTCGGTGACGCTCGACTAATTTTGCACTTTGGTTAGCTCGACTTGGCACGAACGGAAATTAGACCTTGGAGAGAAGCAGAGCAGACTGGCAATGTGCACGGATGGGCGGAATGGAGACCTGAACGGACAGTTGCTACATGGATGATCGTTTGGTGCACGAAAAATCCCGGATCTGAGCAATTTTCGGATCTGAACGATTTCCAAGACCAATGAGCTTCGTCTATCTGAAACAGACGAAAGTGCCAGTAGCGGTGCAGTGGAGCTTCACAGAATGCAGCTTAGTCTGGCGTTGAGTGACGACGCTTAACGACTACACAAGCGAGGGGATAGAGGGGAAGACACGGCCTGAAGCTGGATCAGAAGCATTGATACCATATAAGAATATTTAGTATGATACTATTTTTTTCTGTATACTTGAATGGTGAAATACATGGGTATTTATACCCAAAAAACTATATAAGAGTAAGCGTAACCAAATATTATAATTAACCTATTAAAATCTAAATCTGAAATTTACAAAACACTAATTTATTTTCTATTGCAACTATTTTTTTTCTTTCTAAAAGTATCATTGCAATCAATTGTTTTTAAAGCTGAGCAATCTTAAACTAAGCCTTTAAACCTCCCAAATAGGTCATTATTGAGCTTTGACCCAAAGTTATATTGGGCAAAAGTAATTTCTTTCTAACTGGACCCTAACTTAATTGTTAAGTCTAATCATGTTAAAAAAAAAAATTATATCGTGAATTAAATTACAAAATTAATCCATAATAAATTGAGGTTTGTGTTTTTATGTAGTTTATGAACTTTCAAATTTATATAATAAGGCTAAACTTTTAATTCTATTTGCAATAGATTTTTAAACTTTAAAATTTATTTTAAGGATGTATTCGATAACCATTTAATTTTTTAAAAATAAAAATCATGTTTGTTTTCTCATGGTTTTTTAACATTGGACTTCATATTTCATAAGTAAAATTTAAACTCTTAGTTAAATTTGAAAAATAAAAATGAGATTTTAAAAACTATATATTTTTGGGTCATTTTTAAATATAGAAAAATGAACCAAAATATTTATAAAATATAGTAAAATTTTAGTACTATCAGTGATAGATGGTAATAGACACTGATAGACTTCTGTAAAATAAATTTGATTTTTTCCAATCTCAATTTAAAGTCAGGACAATAATTTGCTTCTTTATTGACTTTCTCTTGTCGGGGCTGATAAGGATGGTCTTTCTAATTAATATATTTTGTCTGCTAAAGGCTTAAAAAAAAAAAATTGGGGTTACAATATTTTTGTTTTTACATGTTTCCAAATTAATAAGAAAGTTACATATTTAAAAACTATTAGGAGCCATTCAAATAAATTACTTTCTTTTTTTAGAAAATACACATCTTCCTTAAGATAAGTCCACACCTAAAAACATACAATTTTTTCCTGGAGAGCCGTGGTTTTCTAAATTTTAAAGTAATAATTTTTAATAATAATAATAGTAACAGTAATTTTATTTATATGTTTCAACCACACTATGAATTTTGAAATAGTTTTGAAAAAATAAATAAATATTATTGTTGAAAAATAAAATGAAAAATTGATATAGAAGTGAAGTGTATAACAAGAAAATACTTTGAAAATTATTTTCCATTTAGTTTCATATAAAAATCGTTTAGAGATGTATCACCTAAAATTTGAACTGAAAACCTCAAGAGAGAGAAAAAATAAAAAAGAGAAAAAAAAAAAAAAAAAAAAAAAAAAAAAAAGGGCTACTTATTAGCTAACCAGTCCACCACAAATCAAATTTGTACAAACGTTCAAAAGTGTTATTAACAATTGTAAAATATAAAATTTAGCACGACTAGGGATTAAGCCCAAGATTTGGAGGAGATGAAAGTCCTCACTCTGCACCACTGAGCCAGCCGCACGCCTGTAATAGAAAACAAAAACGATATTTCAGAAGCTTTTTTTTTTTTTTTTTTTTTTTTCCAGTTTTCAAAATTTCCTCACATTTCCCCAAATATTTTTTAAATTGTAAAAATGAATTAGTTATCAAATAAATTTGTTTTTAAAAAACCAAAAACCAAAAACCAAAAACAAATTAATTACAAAACAAGCTCTAAGTTAATCCTATAACATCTAAAACACTTGGAAGTTGGATGTTTCATGCGCAATGAGTCACCTAGCAACAATTATTGGCTAAGATACAAAACAAAAAGATGGTTAATATTTATTCAAGTTAAGCAAGGAAAGGAATATTGAAAATAAAACAAAAAGGGAAAGGTGACATTGAGAAATTGTCCAACATACAAATGGTCAAACCAAAACAAAGTAATTTAAATTTGGGGTTTAAACATGTGTCCACAAGCCAAAGGTTGACCAAAAGATACAACACAAATTGGAAATTTGTTCATATATTTGATTTCAAATACAATTTTACCTAAGTTGCCCCAACTAGTCTATAATGTCTCCATTCAAATCATGCATTTTTTTTCCTTAAAGTAAATTTTTATACATATGGTGTGGGTTTCGAAGCACCAAAAATTGAAAAGTATTTAGTCCATATGTTTTTCATTGGATTAAATAAACATTCAAACATATTTGTATCAACCACATTTCTTTTTATTTATTTTCTTAAAAGACATCTACATAAATGTGATAGTCGATATTCAAATTTTAGATTCATAAGAGGTAAATTTGTGGTTCTTTTATTTTTTTTTCTTAATAACTTATTTGAAAAAAATAAGAATGAAATTATTCCAAGTTTCTAAAATTGATGTATACTTTACTAGTTTTCTTTTAAACTTGGTTTGGAAGTAGAAAAAGTTTCACCATTCTCGAATAATTTCTTTCAAAAAGACTTTTTTTTTTCATTGGTGAATGTTTTTTGGAAGATTTTACTTCTTGAGATTGAAGTTTATTCATTTTTACGTAAGTACGTAACTCAATGAGAAATTTTCTTATTTGTCCAATTTCTAATGAATGAAGATAGCTATTAGTTTCAGTATAAATAGTTATTACTTGTTCTCAATAATTGCAAATAATTCGTTAATATTTAATTAAAAATTATGCTTCTCTTTTTTTTTTTCCAAAGCTTCATCCTCCATCATGAAATGAGTATTTTTCTCGATAAAAAATTTATATTCTTAATAATATGATAGAGACTAGAAATCTCCAAGAATCAAAAAGAAGGATTGGATACTCGATCTTGCGTTGTCTTATTCATGCAATACAAAACACTAACTCCTGAAATAAAAGTAATATCAAAAGCTAATTTCAATTATTTAATCCATCTAATTTAAGAACTATTATATTGAATCATTAATTTTTTGTTTTTTTTTTTTTCCTTTCGTAGATTTGCAAATTACCAATCAAAATCTATCTTTATTTGAAATATGCCCCTTGCATTATTATCTATTAAACATACACGAAAGCGAGCATAGTTCAACTTGCATCATGCGTTAGCAACTAAGAGCATGTTTTGATTGACTAAAGAAAAAGTCTTTTCCGACAAAAAATATATTTTAAAAACTCTTTTGATAAAAAAAAATGTTTAAAATACACTTTAAAAAAGTTTCAATAGCTATTTGAGTGATTGTCAAATACTCAAATTTTGTCCGAAATGACTTATTTTCAACGCTTGAAAAGTTAAACTTAACCCATTGTAAGAGGTATGAGATTTAAATTATTTACTCTTTATTGTACCCTTTTCTCTATTTACTTTTGTTTGAAATGCCACGTCATCTCTCTCCCAACCAATAATAATCTTTTTTGGAAAATAAATTCAAGTGTAATCATCAATATTAATTATCGTTTAATTAATAAATTAAATTAATTGTTGGTTGACTCCTTAATCCAAATCTCTCGTTCGATGCCAGTTCATAAGCAGCTCTACAAAACAGGCGATGCCATTCAATTAGTCATCATTATATCATTCAAGTTTCCTATTATGGCCAAATTTTCAACCATTTACTTCAATCATTTTTTGGAATTTTATGCAATAGTTTTTTAATGTATAAGATTTAATTCATATTTTCAAGGAAAAAAAATGAAAAATAATAATTAACTCAAATAACATATTGGCAAAAGAATCATACTTCTAGGGGTGTATTTGGATCCATGTACTTTTAAAACGCTCATCCACGTCTTTGTATTTTTAATTTTTATTCATTTGAATATATGTATGTACTTTTTGCGATGGTGGTTTTAATGTAAATATATGTTTTTAGAAAAAAAAATCTATTCATCCATTCAATTTCTTATTTGATATCTCACTTTATTCTATCACAATTTTAGCAGAAACCATTATACTCAGTATACTCTTTTCTTAGATCACAACCATTATTTTTTCTAGTAGAACTAGGAGTAGAGAAAATCGAACCATGGTTAGTAATGCACTCGTATACCAATTGAGGTATGTTCGCTTTTGCATCATAGCCATGATTTTGTATTGAAAATTTTGTTGAATAGATTAATCTATAGTATGATTTTGCAAATAAGAATAATAAAAATTATTATTTTTAGGATACAATAAAAAAAAACTTGAAAATATAATGATCAAATTAAACAAAAATTAAAAATATCAAGAACCAAAATAAATTGTTTGAAAGTTTATGAACAAAAAAATCAGCAAATGAACAATGACAAAAATAGGACTAACCATCTTTCTATGTATATTGTCTAGTCTTTTTCTTGTGTACTTGATTCCTATTCATATCCATTCCCACTTAAATTTTGTTTCTACTAGTGCCATCTAAGTTTATAAACTATATATTACGGGAGTTCAATGTCAAATTACAAGTATGTTACTTACATTTTTTTTTAAAAAAGTTTAGAACCTTATGAATTTTATTTTAGTACACACGGGAGAGAACCACAAGTCTCTTAATATTCAGTACGTATAGATGCCAGTTGATCTAAGTTATTGTTGGCTTATAAATTATTTTAAACTGATCTAAATTATAATTAACAAATATATTCATAATTCCTATAGGTATCAAAGATGTAATATTTTGTTTCTGTACCCAATCCCACCAATATAAATAAAGTTACAAAAAAAAAAAGAATCATTCTCTATTTTGGATTTTTTACTTTAATATGAAACTTTCCTTCCATGTACTTACGTCTTAACTTTAAGTTATACGTAACAAAATTAGAAAATTATTACGAAATTTGTGATCATTACCGTGAATAATAATAATACTAATAGTGAAAAGGAATATAAAAATAAAGAAATTTGATGAGAAAAAAAGAGAAAAAATATATATTGAGAGAGTATGATAAGAGAAATCATATTATTGATCTTTTTTCGCATGTTTATGTCAGTGTCACGTAGCCCATAGGAAAGCAACAAACATAGTGATTGTGAAAATAATTTCTAAAACTACTTTAAATCTCAAATTTAATTTCAACAGTACACTAAATCTTCGCAGAGTATCTTTTAGACTATATAAATAATATTATTTTTTAAAAAAATCTAGCCCGTTTTTTGTTTTATAATTAAATAATTTACAGCTGGTTCTGTTCTCTTGCATTTTTTTTCCTTTGAAAAAATCAATTGAAATGACATCATGTTTTTATATATATATATATATATATATATATATTTTTAAAATTTAATTTTCAACGAGAAGGACAAAATAAACACAGACCCTTTTTTTTTTAAAAAAAAAAAAAAAAAGTTAGAGTGGCGACAAATTGTATAGCCGGATAAAGTACATATGATATAGTCAATTCTATCGATAGTCCTTTCGAATAATCTTTTTAGCATTTTCTTATATACCATTTTTCCTCGATATGATTTTAAATATTTATAATATATTCAATTTTAGATATTATAACTGTTCACATTAAATAAATATTGAATTATTAGAAAAACTTATCACTTTGTCTTTCATTTATTTTTTTTTTAAAAAAAATTTCAAACAAAAATCTAACCAAGAACGATATGACAACTGACTTAAAATAGTTCGATGATTCAACCTATCACTTTAGATCAATGCAACCACACAATTTCAAGTTCCTCTTTCGTTTAAAACTCTAAAAACAAAATTTATACTTTAACGATAGTTTTAAAATATTTACAAAAGTTCAAGAATAATATTGAAATTTTTAAAATAGTAAAGATATTTTTTAAACGAAGGACAAAATTCATAAATACTTCTATAATTTTTTTTTTAATGAAATAGATACTTTTATAAGTTAACTCTAAGGAAACATTATTATGGTTATATATCAGGCTTAGTTCACATATCTTAAAAATATTGGATTAAAAAATTCCATGTTACTACCATTTCATATAGTTGGATTTCTAACGATATTATCATTTTTTTAAAACAGATTAGATATCTTTTGTTCCATTTAAGGTGCATAATCAATAAATTTTGTGCAAATTATCAACTGATTCCTAATTAAAGTTTACTAACTATTCAATTTTAGATTTTTTTTTTTCTTTTAAAGAAAAAGAGTCACATCCATGAAAAAATAGTAAAAAGGAACACTGACAATTTCTTTAAAAGAACAATAGGCTAAAAAATACGATAAAACTTAATTTATTATAATTATTCTCTGCTGAAGGTTGGTCATGATAATAATTTTAAGGGTAAACGTTATAATTAAGGATTAGTCAAAATAATTAATTAAGGGTTTCATTTTGGAGATTCGGATGTGGGTCCCGCGAAAGATACGGTCCCCCTTTTTTTTTTTTTTGGTTTTTTTTCTCCTTTTTCCCCTTGAGATGAAGTGGGCCATGGGCCGGTCAATGCGGGAGGCTCAGCCCAGAGCTTAAGATCTATTATTATTATATAAAAATATTAAAGTAATTTGTCATTTCCAACCCCCACGCGCGGAAGGAAATGAGAGGGACAGACCAATTCGTATAGCACAAGATCTTTTGTTTCACTTTTGTTTTTGTTTTTGTTTTGTCGTTTTTTTTCTTTTTGATTTTTTTTTTCTCTCTCTCTCCCTCCTATGAGAACGTGTGGTCATAGTTTGAATGTATGATATTTAATCAAAAGTATAATATTCCAATTGCTACAGGGCCATGTTTGAATTAGCTACTCAAGTTTTCTTAGCTCAGCAAAGTGGATGGGTGAAAGTTTGAACTCTTAATTGAGAATACAATGTCTTAACTCATCCAACATGTAAAAGTTTTTACATTTCTTTCCTCAAGATGTATATATTATAAAAGAAGCTAAGACATAGAATAATAGTCATATTGAGAAAAACAACATAACAAGTTATAATCCCGACAAAGCAACTCATAAGAAAATATCTCAAAGAATGAAATGGTCCAAAATAACCTCAAGGAAGAGTTCCTCCTAACCAAGAGGAATTGTAAGAAGAAAGCATGTGAATTAGAATAGTAAAGATAACTGAAGAGATACAGACGAGAGTCACATATTCAAAGTTTACAATCTAACCATAAGTGATGATGATTTTTTTTTTGTTTGGAAAAAGGTTCGGTTGATTTAATTGATAAGTAGTTTCTAAACTTCCGATCTTGTATCTAAAAAGGTAATTGAGTTTTTAAAAGTATTTAATAATTTATTTAGGCTCCGTTTGATATACATTTTGTTTTAAAAATTAAGCCTATGGACACTATTTTCACCTCCAAATTTTTTTATTTGTTATCTATTTTCACTAATGGTTTAAAAAACCAAACCAAGTTTTGATAATTAAAAAAAAGTAGCTTTCAAAAAGTTGTCTTGTTTTTAAAATTTGGTTAATAATTCATCAATTGTACTTAAGAAATATGCAAAATCATTATAAGAAATGTGGATGAAATAGACTTAATTTCCGAAAACAAGAATAAAAAAACAAATGGTTACCAAACGAGACCTCAACCTTCAATTTTGTGTTTATTAAGCCATTCATCTGTTAGACCTTTCAGTCAAAAGCTTATAAGTCACTTTTTAATGTTTGAGAATCTATTAGACATGAAAATAAAAGTATAAATATCTATCAAATATATCTCAAAGTTCAAGTTATGTTAGACACAATTTCAAATGCTCATACATCATACTGCATATTACATGCTTACTGCTTATTATATTCACATTTTTTTGTTGAGTATAATGATTATGTATGTATTTGTGAAAGTAAACTTAATTCAATGATATTGACATATACTTTGATCTAAGAAATTAAAGCTTTCTACTTTAAATTAAAAAAAATGAATATTTAAGAGTTGAATAATTATTGCATGCTGCGATGTTTTGTTGAGCTAAGCTTGGTTTGTAATAAATATTATATGTACACAAGTGATATTTTGTTGATATTTTTATTTTTAATATATAATAAAAGTAAGCAATGGACTAGGTGGGGGCGCGTGGATTGTGGCTTTGAAGGGAGCGAGTGATCGTAAGTAGCGGATGCATTGCCCCGCAATTCGTGCGCTTCAATTTTTCTTTATTACAAACGATGCACCGACTCACTGCCACGGCACGTGCGCACGTGATTCGTTTTTTCCCCAACCATTTTTAATTAATTAATTAATTAATTAAGGTTTTTCAGTAATAATTTACCCCTAATGTGTTTTCTGCCAACTTTACCCACTTTTCTTTTTGATAAGCGCACCCCCAATCCTCTCCACCTTGGAGCAAAATTACCGTATTACCCCCACCTTTTTTTGAAAAAAAAAATGGGTATAAAGTTATCCTATCATTCTGATTTAGCTTATGATTTCACAAATCAAAGCTTTGGATTTGGGAAATGAATGAAAACTTTATTTGCTTAATCATATTTATCTTAGTCCCCAATTCAATTATTGTAATGAGACTCCAAAACAATCTGTATCTTTAAGATTATCATTTCATATAATTACATCAAGATTGCTATAAAAAAAACAATAGTGATTTAATTGATAAATCGTGATTTTTTGATATGTGAAAAAATACATGCAATGATTGATTGATTAAAGTAGAATAAATTTGAGGATATTGAGTGAAGTTACAATTTCTTTTTATTTTTAATAGGACATGATTTGACATTGGGGAATCTCATCCTTCGTTATATCAAGTGAAAACCTTTTGACATGCAAGACGTTGGGGCATTTTCATAAATAATTAGTTTGGTAAATATGTTCATCATTGCTTTTGATAAAGTATAATTTGAAGTGAATACAACTTTTTTTTTTTTTTACATAGAAAATGTCTTTTAATTTGTTAACACGCTTCATTAGTCCAATTAGCATCCTTTAATCGTCATGTCACATCATATAATTACTAAAATTAATATAGTAATCATGTCATAAAAAGTATAAATCATCGAAGTTGAGGATAATGACTTGTTAGATTCAATGTCGGAAGTCCAAAAGAAGTTTATTCAATAAAATTGAGAAACTAAATAGATTTATCATAAACTTTCAAAGGAGATTTTTTTTTAATAATTGAACCTGCTTTATACATTACCAAGTTTTTCAAAAAAAAAATGTCAATCTTATCTTAAAACATTAATAAAGTAACGCAACCAAATTCTACATATTTTAACTAAAAAGGGTAGAGTTGGGTTTTCACATATCAATGATGAGAAAGGAGGCGGGAGAGTGGAGGAAGTGTGGAGTACTTGAATGAATAAAAGCCGTACAAATATGACATAATTACCCCTGTGAGTTCGTACAAGTTATAAGATTAAAAAGAAAAAAGAAAAAGAAAAAATTGACATAATAAAAATATGATAATAAATTAATAATCTCTAAGAAAATGTAGGAATTCAGAATTTGAGAATCCCACCCTCCTTGCCTTTTGACTGCAAAGATTCTGTGTGCCAAATCCCTTTTTTTCTTTATTTTTTCGGGTTTGTATTATTATTAATTATTAAACAAAAAAGAAAGACGAATAAATAAAAATAAATAATTAATCTCTTGAGGCGGTGTTTGGTTGCTTTGATTGGGAATTGGAATTAATTTCCCTCCCTTTAAACATTTCTTTGAACATTTTTTTTTTTTACAAAATCTCAAATCAAAAGTGGAGATTGATAATACAAATTCATATAAATTAAATCATAAACTTATAATTCATTAGGATTAATTTTCCTCTCTTAAACAATTTCCACTCTATCTTGTCCTCGAGAGAGATTTTCATGTATTTCTATAACCAACCAAAATTTTTCCTATATTTCGAGAGTATGGTTTTTTTTTCTATACTCTCTCACTTATTTTGTGCAACGTCGACGCGCTTTTTGAAAATAGAATAGAATCTAATGACATTGATATAAGATCTATTAATATTTATAAAGATAAATTTATAATATAACAAATAAATCGTGGTACCAAAATAAACAATATTCAATTGACAAAATACTTGTACTATTAACTTCAAAAGTTAAATACTCTTAAGATACAAATTGTCAAAGAAAGAACAAAGCAAAAAAGCAAAGGGAATATGGTTGTGCATACTACTACGTATATGTTATTTATCAAGTTGACTCATAATAAATGTTGGATATTTCATTCAAAAGTTATCAACATTTTTTGAAAATTCACTGGTAGTAATATTTACTAATATAATAAAATGTTATTATTTATTTATGGGACATTTTTAAATATAAAAAATATTTGAAAATATTTACATTTTATAGCAAAAAACTCTAATAGTACAAAATACTTTTAGACTTTTTGCTATAAAGTGTAAATATTTTTGGAATTTTTCTATTTCTAACAATTTTCCCTTACTTTTTTATTCTATCATTGATAGACTATTCTGACTAAATTTACTTAGCAATGAAATTGGTTAAATTTGTAAAATTATTTTTTAATACTAAATTGACAAGATTATTAATTAACACACGATAAAAATAAATTATAAATATGACCATTATTTTTTCTCTTGCGTATCATTAGTATAGCACTGTAATTGAAATACTATATATATACTAATAAAATATATGGTCGATGTACTAGTATAAAGTGTATCACAAATATATTATTTTTATATTGTTTTTTTTTCTCTTTTTTGAATGCAATGGGATTCGAATCATGAACCTCACGGTCGCTAACACATCTCATATGCTAATTGACTCTTTGATATTACTAATTTACTTCAACAAATGTGCGAATTAATTCTTAAATTTGTGCCATTTTTACGATATTTTTTTATCACGAGATAATATTTTCTAGTCCAACGTGCTTTTATTTATTCTTGCCTGGGACTCGCCCAAGACAGGATGAAAAATGTGGAATATAAGATTGCTCAAAGAGAATTTTCTCCTCGAATAAATATTATATTATCTACACATTTCTGTCGTCGGTTTATTTTCTTATTTATTAATTTAATTTATATATATGTATGTTGTATTTAAAATGAAGATTTATGTATTTAGACTATGTTCTGTAATATTAAAATTGAAGGACACGTTTTATAGTATTGAAATTCAAACATTTAGGCTTCATTTAGTAACCATTTGATTTTTTATTTTTGTTTTTGAAAATCAAGCCTATGGACATTAGTTCCACCGCCTAGTTTCTTTGTTTGTTATCTACTTCCACCAATGGTCTAAAAAACCAAGTCATAATTTGAAAACTAAAAAAAAAAAAAAAAAAATTCAAAAAATTGTTTTTTTTTTTAGAATTTGGCTAACAATTCAACAATTGTACTTAAGAAATATGCAATTTTTTCTTAAGAAATGTAGATGAAATAGGTTTAATTTTTTAAGAAAACAAAAAATCAAATGATTATCAAACGGAGCCTTAAAAAATTATGGTTTAAAATTTTAATTCTATGTTGGCATGTGAAATATAATATTAGTGTTTTTATTGGGATATTGAAGATTATATATATCAAACTTGTCATTTACTTATATAATATAAATATATACCTAAAAATCCATCACCGTATATCTTTAAACTTTATCAAAATTAAATATTTTATTATTAAGATAAGAGACATCACATTCCTTTAGTTAAATTTTTGTGTTAGCTTTTCAAATCTATTAATAAAAATATTATTAATATCAATATAAACATAATTCACTATATTAGAAAGATTAGAGATTTGAGAAAAATTAAAGGAAGTATTAATCATGCATATAAAATATTAAATACAACCCCACTCTACTACCTTTTGTATAGTTAAACAATGCTATTAATTTCTACTTCTAGTAATCAATGAAAT
>NC_143486.1:94376698-94397924 GCF_027475165.1 Benincasa hispida
GGGGATCATGAGTATGGCTCTGTTGATTTTAGAGTTGGAGTTGATAAGGTTTTAATAACAGAGGGTACTTGGTAATACATATTCATCGCATTACAACGGTTAAGTAAAACACCTCAATCATTATAATATTACATTTGTAAGATGTCTAAGTAAATGTATTATGTTTATAATTGATATTACAATTGATCCATTGACAGAAACTCGTCATGATTATATATATTTTCATTATGAATTAATAAATGTGGTCTTGATATGTATTTGACCTATTTGCATTTATCAAAATTTTTTGAAACACAAAGTTGTAAGTTTAGGATTCTATTAAAAACAAAAGTAATTTAATTTTATATCAGATAAATATTAATTTAAAATATTTGAATATGTTAGACATTTTATTTTATTTTGAATATCTCATGCGCTTTCAGTTCTAGGACACGTACTTTTAATTTAAAAATATTTGAATATGTTGGGCACTTTTAAAATATCGAATAAATTTTATTTCAGTTCCTGCCTGCCTTTTCATTGAATTATGAAACATATGTAAGGTACAAAATTGATGGACTTTTTTTTTTCTTTAAGAAGCAACATTAGAGCTAAATATTTATGATGAGTTTTAGTAAAATTAATTTGTCTTATGAAAATTTTAATATTTTTAATTAATGAGTTTATGAAGATTTTTTTTTCATTTTTTTTTAAAAAGGTAGTGGGCGAATTAAACTGAAATTGAATGGATGAAGAAACCACAACATTTAACTAATTTAATGGTGAAAATTAATACAACATAATTAGCTTAGAGGTCTTAACATAGAAAATTTCCTAAAAAATTAATTTGAGTGTGACTCATTTAAAAATTTTGTTTGCTCTTATTTAAAAAATAAGTCTTGTTTGCTACTGTACACATCACAACTCAAGACTTATGTTCATGATTAAGCTTATAATTGAAATTGAAGAAAAACTTGGGCTTAGCGTGGGAACCATTGTGTTTGGTGCTTCCAATAATAACAATTTTTTTTCATTTTTTTATTTTATTTTAAATGGGTAAAAAAATGGACCAACGAGTTAAATGCAATACCTAATCATTGTCCTTACAATTAAGAGATATTTTGAATAATTTTAACGATTTTTTTAAAATACACAAAGATTATGCTTCATTTGTTGAACATAACTTTTCTCGCCTCCTTTTAACCACATTCATTCTTTTCTATTACCTTTAGTTCATATTTGATAGTGATTTTTAAAATGTTGAAATCTTTTTTTAAATGAAAAATAACCATTATATTACCTGATTTTCTTTAGTACAAAGGATTAAAGTAGTAATAACATAAAAGAATTATTAAAAGGTGCTTCATATTTAATTCATCTAAGTGACCTAATAACAATCCTAGTTCGTTGATGCAATACAAAGTCTTGCGAGTATAATATATTAACACATATATTTGAAGCAATATTATTAACCATCTGCTAAACAATAGATGAATATCAACAAACTTATGGGGAAAAAAAAACAAATTCATTTAACAAAAACAGAAATATAACTTTTAGAAATCTAATCAATATAAATATAAAAAATGAGAGTGTGAGAGCCAAAATACAATAATGTTATAAGTTCAAGAACACAAACTAAATACAAATTCCAAAATTTTATATCTATATACTGAATCCACATTGAAAACGGAAAGTAAACTAGAAATAGAAAAGAACGAGAAAACACAAATATAACCTCAGAAAAGGTTTGATAATGTCAACTTAAAAGTAAATGAAAAAAAAAAAAAAAACTTCATTTTAAATGATATCGGTCAAATTTTACTTTTCCGATAAATTTTAAATGTATCACCATAGTTAGATATTGAGTTTAGAGTAAAAAAGACCAAACTACATATAGTTCGATTGTCATAATAATGCTTTAGTAAGTAGGAGGTCTATGGTTTGAACATTGTAATTCAAAAAATTAAGAGAGAGAAAAAAACAGAGCTCTCAAATATTATTCAAAATCTCAGAAATAATCCGGCAATCTTGGGCGGCGGCCACCGTCCCCGCCAAAACCTCCGACGGCACCGGAACGCTAGGGTTTTTATTGAAGTTATCCAAACAGCTATTCGCATTCCTAATCGTAATCTCCAAAACGTTTCTACCGCCAGCATAGTCTCCCGCCGCGACGGATCTTGCGATTCCCGGAAAATTGCCAGCGGCAGAACCCGTCGACAACCAGCAATCATTCAAAAGCGTCTTCAATGTGGAATCCGGTGTAGAACGGACAAGGCCGCCGAGCCTCTGCGCCATTAATTTGGTATTTTTCTCGGCACATCCAATGGCGATGAGTGCGAGTCCAAGGCCATCGGCGGTCTGACTTCCGGAGCCGGAATTGAGGCAATCGGAACAGATCTTTGGCTGCTCTGTCTTGCAGCAGAGGTTGGCGATTAAGGCGGCGTCAGGTTTCGCCGGAGAGAAAAGGGCGAAGAGGACGATAATTGGAAGGATTGAACTGAGGAGATTCATGTTTGATTAGATTTTGATGAAGAATTGATGTTGAATTGCACGTATTTATATCTGGAATTCGTGAAGCGTTTCATTTATTATTTATCAAAGCTTTGATTTTCTTGTTTGGAAATAATCGAGACTTCCAATTTGAATTTGCATTTTCCTACTATTTTTTTTTTCATGTAATTAGTTTTGAATTCTATTTCGGTCGGAATTTTAACTTCGGTCCATTTTCATTCGATTTTGAGTTTTGGTTGTTTATTAATTTCGAAAATAAATTATTTTTAAAAAAATTTGAAATATATAACAACTACTCCAAAATACTTTTAAGTAAGTTTTTTCTCTAGCAAAAAAGACACTTCATCTCCTCAAATTATTTTGATATAATATTATTATCTTTGTTTTGGGATTAAAAACACTTTTGATCCCTTAACTTTTAGGAAAGTAACAATTTAGTCCTTAAATATTGTTTTGTAACAATTTAATCCTTGAACTTTAATGAGAATTTAGTTTTTGTACTTTTAAATTTATAAAAACAAATTTACCAAAATTAGATGTCAATTTTTATTATTTTATGATGTAGATTTTGTATTTATAAAAAATATCAAATTTCTAATTAGTTTATATATTTATATATACTATATCAAAAGGGGGAGGGGAGAGCCCTTCAATTTTTTTGAAAATTTCTACTTTACTCTCAAACTTTTTCCATTTATGGCAAGACACTTCATTTATGAAAGGACACGTTGATTCATACAAAATCTTCTCAACAGAAAAAAAAAATCTATTAATAGACACATATATATAAAATTCATGAGAAGAATAGAAGATCACTTGTGAAAATGAAAATTTTTTTAGAGGCTGTTGGATCTTATGATGGAAGAGAAAGACATTTGCCTTGTTGAAGCTCTTTGGCCTGAACATTTTCAAACAGGTAGGGGTGTTGTATCAAAATATTTTATTTGTTTGTTTTTTTTTTTTTGTAAGTGTGTGTGTTTTTTTAATGGATTTGATTTAGGAGTTTAAGAGTTTATTTATATGGAGAAATCAAGACAATATGTTCATTGATTTTAGTAATCCATGTAAATATTTTATTTGTTTGTTTCTTTACGAATGTGTGCGTTTTTTTTAAAGATTTGATTTAAGAGTTTATATACAGGGAGAAATCAGGGCAACATGTCCATTGATTTTAGTAACTTTATTGAAACAAATGAAGATGTAAAATAACCTAAAAGAGTTCAAACATTAGCTATTACTTTCCATGGATTAGAAGATTATGTGATTTGTTTATTCAATTTTCTTTCTATTTTTTTTTTAATTTAACTGCAGTGTATATGAATATTTGATTTTATAGATTACATGATATCCACCATATTTGTTTTACGCAAATCTAAATTTATATATAATAATTAAATTCATTTGATTTCATTGAATATATAATCTCTACCAATTTGTTTTACTCGATTTTAATTCTTTAAATTTGTTTTGCATGTGGATGATGGGATCTTCGGCCTAAATGTTTTCAAATGGGTAGTTTTTTCTTTAGCCATTCTTTTGGATATTGTATTGCAATATTTTGTTTGTTTATTTTTTTGGAAATGTTTTTGTTTTTGTTTTTTTTTTTTTTTTTGGAACAAGTAGCTTGTATTGAAATATTTTATTTGTCTGTTTTTTTGCAAGTGTGTGTATGTTATTTTTTTGTGATGGATTTGATTTAGGAATTTATTTACATGGTTAATTTATTTTAATAACTCATTTACTTTTGTTTACTTTGTTATTTTGCTTGAAAATGAAAAAAAAAAAAGTGCAGGGAAAGAAAGATGTAGGAATAAAACAAATGAAGATCAAATAATGTTTAAAAAAAAATCAAAGCCAAATAACATACCTTGGCTATTACTTACCTGTTCTTACTTCCTTTATCACTTCACTCCACATGATTTTTATATGTGATCCCTATATGATTTGTTTTACTCAATTTTTTTCTACTTTTAATTTAATTAATATGTATATAAATGTTTGATTTCATAGATTATATTATATTCACCATATATTTTTTTTTAACTAATTCTCAGTTTGTAAAATTTATTTTTAAGGTAAATATAATAATTCATCTAAATAAAATTCATTTATTTAATAGAATACATAATTTTTACCAATTTATTTACTCCATTTTTATTTTTTATTTTTTTAAATTTTATTGTATTGTTTTTAAATATAAAAAATCATTCCCATAACAACTAATTTTGAATTTTATTTTTAATGGGAATTGTTGATTTATTTGTAGCCAATATGAAATAGATTGGACTATAAATATATGGTTTCAAATAATTTTTTTTATATAAATTAGAAAAAAATATATATTGAAGGATCTTGAAAAAGGAAAAGTCGAAGATCTTTCAGATTTAGTTTTTATCTAATATCTTTTTCATATTATTTACTAATATGTGCCGCATGAAAATTCAACCATTCACTTTTATTAATAACCATTAATTAGGTTAATTATCTACTAAAATTTGGTTGAAGAAAAAAATTAATTGAATAATTTTAGAAGTTCGTAGGATTGGAAGTTGACATAATTGGAGTAACATAGTGGATCATAAAAAGATGATTACTTAAATAGTTTTATAACGTCTCTCTAAGGTTCAGCGTCGCCTCTACAGGTTCGTGGTGCGGTTGATCGTCGTGGGCCCCCGCTTCAGACAATGGCGATCGACCTCCGTCGTGGGGGGGGGGGTTTCTGCTGGTCGTCTTCTACGGGTTTCGCGATTGGTGATGTTCATTTGATCTTATCGAGGTTGTGTTTCTACGGGCTTCACCGATCTGTTGACGTTCATTCACCGATCTGTTCTTCGGGTTTCGCGACGGGTTTCTACGGGTCTTTGCCGGTCTATTCGTCGTTCATCTACGTGCTGCCGGTTATGTGGGTTCCTGGATTCGGCCGCCGTGTTTACGACTGAGGTCTGTACGGGTTTTGTTTGCGACTAGTTGACTGGTGAAAGGTGCTTGTAGTTGACTGGTGAGGCTGGATTCTGTTATTCGCCGTGTTTTAGCAGCCGATTTGTTGGCAGACGGTGACGATCTTATTGAAGTGTGGGTTTAACACGGTGAGAGTTGGTGATGATGGTGCGTAAGCGGTCACCTCTAAGACTGAAGGAGAAGAATGGAGGGCGAGTTGCTCGTCAACCCTTTCGTCTACTTAGACCGAAGATCGATTTGGGATTGGGTGCTCGTTCTTCGGAGGTCAAGGATTTTAGTTGTCTGACGGTCGCACTGAGGAAAGTAAAGGGTCTGGTATGGGGAGTGTTGGGTTGAAGAAGGAAATTCAGGTTGTGAGGGTTGAATCGGGTAGGCTGGGTATTGGGTTAGTTGATGGGTAGGAAGTGAAAGGGGTGTTTGGGAGCCTTGTAGGTGTTGGGGGCTCGGATGAAAACCGGTTTGTGAGGGGTGTTGAGTTGGGCCTTGAGGGAGCTGGAATGAACGGGTGTGATGGGAATGGGTTGAGGTTGAGTGAAGGGAGTGGACTGGTGCAAGGGTGCTGGGGAAAGGGTCGATAGACATGAGGGCTTTAGTAGGTAGGCCGCGTGGTGCTGGGTCGGAGTTGGGAGGCTCGGGGGCAGAACTCAAACAGTGAAGAGGTTTCATGGGCTGGGCTTTGTGGAAGTGAGGGTCGATCGGTGGACACTCAAGTTCTTCATGAGCGGGAGGAGCCGGTTCCTAAAATCGGTTTAGCTAGGGGTTTGGTCCAAAGTTGGATCGGTTGGAGGAGGGGTATGGTTCTGGTGGTTCTGGATCTGGCGTGAAAGGAGGAAATTCATGGGCGACCCTTTTTAGGTCTAACATGAGGGGTAATTTGGAGTTCATTCCCCCATTGGTTGAAAATGATAAAGTTATTGTTGAACCTTATAAGGAGATTATTGATGAGGGTGTCTGTATGTGAAAGAAATCTCTGGTTGGTCAGTTTGTGGATGCCAAACTCCCGTATTCTGTTATTTGTCGTCTTATTCAGAAAATTTGGGGACGTGTAGAGATGCCAACTATTACCTTGTCGAAGAACAGTTTGATCATCTTTAAATTTCAGAAGGTAGAGTCACGGGATTGTGTGCTGGAGAATGGTTCGTGGCACTTGGGTGGCAAGCCTATCTTATTATGACAGTGGTCTCCAGGTATTGTTCCTGAAATCTTTGTGTTTGATTTTGTTCCTATCTGGATTAAACTGGAGCATGTTCCCCTGAAGTTGTGGAAAGAAAGGGGTTTAGTAGTGTTAGCTAGTGCTGTGGGTAAACCTGTCTCATTTGATGTTGCAACAACAAAATGGCGACGGTTATCGTATGTGAGTGATAACTGGAAGATATGCCAGTTATTATAAGCCTTTTATTTAGTATTATGAGGGCTGACAAATAGAAAATGTGGCGATAATACTTAGAATTTGTGAAAAATTGAGATTGTGTCGATCACCATTGAAAATCCTGGCTAACCCAATATTATGCGTTATTCCGTGTCAAATTGTCTATTTTTGTAGCTATCGCAGGATCAAATGCATGTGTTGGAAGGCAATCGCAAAATCAAACGCATGCGTTGAAGCCAGGTGACCGCAAAGATAATTGCATTTGGTGAAGCCAGGTGACCGCAAAGATAATCGCATTTGGTGAAGCCAAGTGACCGCAAAGATAATCGCATTTGGTGAAGCCAAGCTATCACATAGATGAGTGCATGCGGTGATCGCATACATTCATCATGGATATTGCGGCTATCAATCGAATGTGATCATCACTTGAAGATTGCGGCTACGGAGTTATAACCATAATAGAAGGGCGATCTCAAGATGGGTAGAATGCATTGATACTTCAGTTGAACTAAGCTCGAACACATACCTTGGGAGTATCAACAAGATAAGATGATATGACATTGCCCATACCGCGATAAAGGCATCAGTGAGCCAGAATGCAATCATGATTGCTGTTGGCGTTTAAACTCTACAAATAGCCCCTGGGACCTTCATTTTAAGGCATCCGAGCTTCTGCCTTAATGCAGATGTTTGTGATCACAGATGAGAGCATGAGCAAGATTTTCTTTGAGGATTCTTCATCTCTATAAACCATTTTGAGTGATGACCAGAGCTGTCGCCGGAGATAGAGCTCGAGAGAGATGACTCCCCATCCATCCATGGCACCACCAGCAGCCTTGACCCAGAGCTTTTCATTTCTCCTCTGATCTTTATGTTGTATTACATTTTAGCTTAAGATATTAAGACATTTTGTAATCAATGCATATCTTAATTCCTTCAACGCCATCTTCTTCATCTTCTTTATCTTTATCATTGTTTACCTTCATCGTTTAGTTATCAAAGGCAATCACATACTCAATCGTGTAGCCTAGAGATAGAACGCATGTAGCAACCCACTGAGAGGTGTGCATTGTGCGAGTATAGTGAGTTAATCCTCTTTGCTTAGTGTGAGGCTATAGCAACGCTTGTCTATAGGCTGTTGCAATACTTGTCTACGAGCTAATTAGCTGCATCTAACTGCTTGAGAAGGTAAGAGATGAAACACACTAAAGCAGAGTATGCATTGTCCCTAGAGATAGGCACGGTCTTATGCTCGATGTAACCATGCACTATAGAGCTATAGGCATACGACTGGCCACCGAGAGGTGTGCGATGCATTAGTGTGGCGAGCTGGGATTACTCGAGCGACTTAAGATAATTAACATTACTATGCGTTAACAGTTGTTGTATATCTACCGATTCTCATCACTAGTCTTCCATTGCTCAATCTGAGTAGTTAGGAGTAAGAGTAGTGTGTAATCCATTTTCTTCTTTTTACTTTTATTCATCGTCTCAAACGCATTGCTTTACAAACATTATTGAGTTACAAGTCCCTGAGTTCGACCTCGGATCATCCGAGAAATTTGCTTCTCGTTATACTTGGCGAGAGGGCAAGAAAACTTGTGATAGGAACGTATGGTCATTGTATACGAGAATAACGCATACTTTCCATTCCAACGCATGACCACCGATGTATGGGTACAAACACATAAGCATAAGACATGCATCACATATGCGCTTCCAAATTTTTTATCACCAAGTTTTTGACGCCGTTGTCGGGGACTTGGCAACTAATAGTTTGTTGAGTTTTGTGTTTTCGCAGGCAACCTTTTTACCTTGGAAGTATTGTAGCTTGTGCGACCAAGTTGCAAACAATATTTGAATGAAGGCGATGTGCCGAAAGTCAATGTTGACCCCGAGATAGAAAGGCTATCTGTCGCATGAGCTAGAAGCAGTCATAGGTGCATGTTAGCCAACATGCGTCCAACAATTGCTGGAAGCTCCAATGGTCAAGACAATGAGTCTCGACCTAAGAAGTTGAGATCTATCTCTTGCATGGAAGACTCCTTGCGGTGCCTTCACTCCAATTTCTCCAGGGACGTCTTCTACTCTATCTTTACTTTGCCTTCACTCCAATTTGACTATTGCCATTTTGGATTTACGGCTGCTTTCTTGGATGAATGTGCGTTAGCTCTTTGTAGGTGCATTAATAATTCCACTCGATGCCATGGTTCGGAAGAAGAATCTTCTCTATCATTCAATGCATGGCTATTCTTCGCATGAGTTCTAAGTACTGACGAAATTGATTTTCTACTCATAGGTCCTTTCTTGTTGTCTTTTATGCGTTATCCTTCTGAAATTCTTCTTTGCCCGCTTGCTTTCTTATGCGTTGATAAAACAACATCCATGATACTTATAATTCATTACATCCACTAACTAAAAGTTGCACAACTCACCCCAACTTTAGTAGCATCTTCAAAGTTTGACAGTCTAAGTTTTATTATGTGTAAACTTCTACTCAAACATCTTATGCCGCATTCCTGAGTGAGTTTGTTTTTAGCTTTTTGACGAGCACCGTCACTTTCTAAGTTTGGGGGTGGCAGTGGTCCGGGAAAATGCGTCCATCACATTGTGATGCTTCTTCAGAAAAAAAAACTCCATTGTCAGCGTAAAAGGGGAAACCCAAGCTGATAAGAGTTACGTTGTGAAAGGCACTTGCTCGTAGTTGGATACTTCACATGACACTCGTGCAGGTAAGCCAAAACGAAAGTAGGTGACCAGAATCAATGCATAATAAAAACTCCTCTGTCTGGTGCAACCTAAATAAGCTAAGGCAAGAGTTGAGTTGAATATGGCACGCAACCGAAGTTGGATGTCTGCATCACACCCGTGGGGGCAAGCCAAAACGAAGTGCGTAACCAGATTCAACGCCTCAATCTAATAATGTAGTGCAAAGCTTTGAAACGTTTTAAATGAACGCATTGTAAAAGTTGAACGCAAAGTTGCCAGAAATGGGTAAGAAGGTTTTTGAGCAGAGGCTTACCAGATTTAAACTTAGAAAATATCTCTTTAAAGAAGTAGCCAAAGTTGTAGAGAGCATTGCTACCAAGGTTAGAGGTACAAGTGAATTATATTTTGAAAAGCTTGTCATCGCAAAGGAAAAGCCAGAGAATGAATTTTGAATTTCCTAAGTATAAGGCATGCTTGAGGACAAGCATGATTCTAAGTTTGGGGGTGTGATAACAGGCAGATATGCCAGTTATTATAAGCCTTTTATTTAGTATTATGAAGGCTGACAAGTAGAAAATGCAGTGATAATACTTAGAATTTGTGAAAATTTGAGTTTGCATCGATCAGTATTGAAAGTCCTGGCTAACCCAATATTATGCGTCATTCCGTGTCAAATTGTCTATTTTTATAGCTATTGCAGGACTCAAACGCATGCGTTGGAAGGCAATCGCAAAATCAAACGCATGCGCTGAAGCCAGACGACCGCAAAGACAATCGCATTTGGTGAAGTCGAGCTATCGCATAGATGATCGCATGCGGTGATTGCATACATTAATAGCATGGATGTTGCGGCTATCGATCGAATGCGTTCATCGCTTGGAGATTGCAGCTCCGGAGTTATAACCATAATAGAAGGGCGATCGCAATATGGGTGGAATGCGTTGATACTTCAGTTGAACTAAGCTTGAATGCATACCTTGGGAGTATCAACAAAATAAGATGATATGACATTGCCCATACTGCGACAAAGGCAGCAGTAAGCCAGAACGCAATCATGATTGCTGTCGGCTAACTCTATAAATAGCCCTTAGGACCTTCATTTCAAGGCATCCGAGCTTCTACTTTTAGGCAGATGTTTGCGATCATAGATGAGAGCACGAGCGAGATCTTCTTTGAGGATTCTTCTATAAACCATTTCGAGTGATGACTGAAGCTTTCACCGGAGATAGAGCTTGAGAGAGACGACTCCCCATCCATCCATGGCACCACCAGTAGCTTTGACGTAGAGCCTTTCATTTCTTCTCTTATCTCTGTGTTGTACTACATTTTAGCTTAAGATTTTAAGACATTTTGTAATCAATGCATATCTTAATTCTTTTAACGCCATCTTCTTCATCTTCTTTATCTTCATCATTGTTTACCTTCATCGTTTAGTTATCAAAGGCGATCGCATACTCAATTGTGTAGCCTAGAGATAGGACACATGTAGCAACCCACTGAGAGGTGTGCGTTGTGCGAGTATAGTGAGTTAATCCTCTTTGCTTAGTGTGAGGCTATAACAACGCTTGTCTATGGCTGTTGCAATGCTTGTCTACGAGCTAATTAGCCGTATCTAACTGCCTGAGAAGGTAAGAGATGAAACGCACTAAAGTAGAGTATGCATTGTCCCTAGAGATAGGCACGGTCTTATGCTCGACGCAACCATGCACTATAGAGATATAGGCATGCGGCTGGCCACTGAGAAGTGTGCGATGCGTTAGTGTGGCGAGCTGGGATTACTCGAGCAACTTAAGATAATGAACATTACTATGCGTTAATAGTTGTTGCATATCTACCAATTTTCATCGCTAGTCTTCCATTGTTCAATCTGATTAGTTAGGAGTAGGAGTAGTGTGTAATCCATTTTCTTCTTTTTAAGTTTATTCATCGCCTCAAATGCATTGCTTCACAAACATTATTGAGTTATATGTCCCTGAATTCGACCTCGGATCACCCGAGAAACTTGCTTCTCGTTATACCTGGCGAGAGGGTAAGAAAACTTGTGATATAAACGCATGGTCATTGCATACGAGAATAACACATACTTTCCATTCCAACGCATGACCACCGACGCATGGGTACATAGTTGTGTTTAGGTGGATGGTGATTGTTAATGTCCCTTTCAGTCACTGTTAGAATGTGGGTTCAGGAGTTTATTATTCCAGTAGTGTATGAGTGGAAACCTCGTAGGTGTACTTGCTGTGGTTCCTTTGGGCATACTGGGGCTGTGGGTGAGCAACAGGGTGTGGAGAAGGGTTAGAAGTTGTGTATTGTGGCAGTCAATAGGGGATGTTTAGAGGAGAATGGAGGAATTGAGAGTGTGAGGAAGGGGCAAGGGGAGCTAGCCCAATAGATGAGATTAAGGGCGCGGGGAAGGTTGAATAGTTTACTATGTTTAGTCGTCGTAGGCGTGATAGAGGAGGTGTAGGGCATAGGAGTGGTAGTGGGTTACCGGGTACGGCGCCCTTGAAGAGCAGAGTAGTTTATGGGTCCCCTGGAATTACGGGGTTTGTAAAGCATGTTGATGATCGTAATCAGTTTGGTGTTTTGTGTAATGAGGGGGGAGACTCGTTGACATTGGTACTAGTGCAGGCAGATCCTGATCCGTTATCTGTTATGGATGGGATTTTGAGAATTTGGGTAAAGGCCCAGTGGGAGGTGGTAGGTGTGATTTCTTGCAAGTTCATGATTTGGTGTTCCTGGAATGTTAGGGGGTTGAATGACCCTATCAAGTGTAGGGTGGTGGCAGACTTTCTGGTTTCCTCCTTTGTTACTTTCTACTGTTTGCTTGAGACGAGAGTTCGCCATGAGAATTTTGGTATGGTGATGGGTAGGTTTGGTGATGCTTGGAGTTGTGTGTGTAGCTATAGTGTGCAGGGAGTTGGGAGGATCTGGGTGATGTGGCGGAAAAGTGTCTATGATTTTTCCATTGATGTTAGTGGGGATCAATTCATTTCTGGAACCTTAGTGGATATTGTATCTAGTGCTAGGGTACATATTGGTGCTGTGTATGCCTCTAATCACGTGAGCGAGAGGAAGAACTTGTGGTCTCAGTTCATTGATGTGTGTGCCTCGTGGTAGTTTCCTGGAGTTGTTTTGGGGGATTTTGATGCTATTCGTAGTAGTTCGGAGGATTTTAGTGGTTGCCCTAGCTTGAGGGAGATGGAGGAGTTTGATGGGGTGTTATTGGAGGCGGATCTGGTTGAGTTGGGTGTGACAGGTAACTGGTTAACTTGGACTAGTAAACTTCAGGGGAATGGTATCTTGCATTGATTGGATTGATGCTTGTCTAATGAGGCGTGGAAGGTAACTTTTCCGTATTCGTAGGTTAGGGTTGGTCGGTGGGGGATTTCCGATCATAGCCCTCTTCTGGTTTCTACAGGGAAGACGAGGAGTAGGCCACCTCCTATGTTTCGTTATTTTTCTCATTAGGCAGAGGCATAGGGTTTTCTTGATACTATCAGGTCAATGTGAAGAAGGTCTGAGGATGTGTCTCCTATGGTTAGTTTTGTGCGAAATTTGAAGGCAGTGAAGCGGGTTTTTCGTGCATCGTTTGGTAGGCGTATCTCTGTGTTAGCTGATGAGGTGCGGGCGGCTAAGCAAGTTATGGAGGCTGCTCAGGCTGCAGTATAAAGGGATCCTACTTCAGAGTCGGTATGTGCGGAGGCAGCTCGAGCCATTAAGGTATTTTGGTTAGTGGCGAGATTAGAGGAGGCATCGCTTTGGTAGAGGGCCAGGGCGAGGTGGATGGAGTTAGGTGATATGAACACAACTTTTTTTCATCCCTGTGTTCGTTCTTGTCGTAGATGCAGTGGTTTATTTATGGTCGTGGATGCTGGGGGGACTCGCTAGACGATGCATGACAGGGTGGCAGAGGTGGCGGTAGAATTCTTTCGGCGTTGCTTAGGGGCTCAACATGTGGGGTATAGGGAACTTACTGCCCGAATTGGGGATATTGTGCAGTTCAGCTGGTCCGAGGAGGGGGTGAAGCACTTGGTCGGCCAGTGAGCCGAGAGGAGACTCAAAAGGCTTTATTCTCGATGAAGTCTAGGAAGGCTCTTGGGCCTGATGGGTTTTCGGTGGATTTTTACAGAGCTGCTTAGATTGTGGTTAAGGATGATTTTTGTGACGCTGTGCTGAATGTTTTGAGACATGTTTCCTGCCTGGTGGAGTTAATTCTACTGCTATTACTCTCATCCCAAAGAGGCAGGAAGCTGAACGTATGGAGGAGTTTCATCCTATTTCATGTTGCAATGTTGTGTATAAGTGTATCTCGAGGATGTTAGTTGAGAGATTGCGGTTGTGGTTGCCTGATTTCATTAGTGGTAATCAGTCTGCGTTTATTCCGGGTAAGTTGATTTTCGATAACATTTTATTGTGTCAAGAGCTCATGGGGAGATATAAGGAGGGCAGAGGGAAGCCGCATTGTGTGTTAAAGGTAGACCTTCAGAAGATGTACAATTCGGTAAATTGAGATTTTTTGTTTGGTGTGTTGTTGGCTATAGGTACGCCTCTTCAGTTTGTTAGTTGGAAGAGGGATTATGTTACTTCACCTAAGTTCTCTTTGATGATTAATAGTTCCCTTGAAGGGTTTTTTCCTGGTAGGAAGGGGTTGAGGAAGGGGGATCCGTTGTCTCCTTTTTTGTTTGTGATGGTGATGGAGGTATTGTCTAGGTTGTTGAATAAACCTCCTGTGTGGTTTAGATTCCATGATCGGTGTGAGCGTTTGGACCTAACTCATTTGGTTTTTGCAGACGATCTGTTGATTTTCTGTGCAGCTGAGAGAGATTCTTTGGAGTTTGTGAGGCAGGTCTTGATAGAGTTTGCAGGGCTGTCTGGGTTAGTTGCAAATGTTGGGAAGAGTTCCATGTTTGTTGCGGGTGTAGAGTCAGGGGAGGCGGAGGAACTAGCTGCGTTTATGGGTGTATCTCTTGGTTTGTTGTTAGGTATCTGGGTTTACCTTTATTGGCGGGTCGGTTGAGGGCTGTGGATTGTGCACCTTTGATACAGAGGATTACAACTCGTATTAGAAGCTGGGCAGTGCCGTCCCTCTCCTCTGCTGGGAGTTTGCAGCTTGTTAGGTCTGTTTTACAGTCCTTTCAGGTTTTTTGGTGTAGCATCTTTGTGTTACCTGCGTGTGTAACTTATGAGGTTGATCGTCTGTTACGTATGGAAGGGTAGTGTGGTGAGTTGAGGTGGTGCATGGATGGCGTGAGATGAGGTGTGCTTGCCGTTGGGAGGGGGTTGGGGGGTTGGGTGTGAAACATGTAGCCTTTTGGAACCAGTCTGCTATTATGAAGCTGCTCTGGCTTCTCTTAATTAAATCGGGGTCACTATGGGTGGCGTGGGTGGAGGCGTATGTTTTGCGTGGGCGGTTGTTATGGGCTGTTCGGAGTGAGGTTGGGAGGTCTTGGTGCTTGAGGGCTATCTTGCGAAGTAGAGATAGATTCAAGCATCTGGTTCGTTTGATGATTGGCGATGGACGATCTTGTTTTGTTTGGTGGGATCCTTGATTGTCGGGGAGGGGGGAGGGGCATGATTTTGGATTCATATGGGTCTACGGTAGTTAATGATGCAAGGAGTAGTTTGAAAGAGCGGTTGTCGGAGTTCATGGATGGTGAAAGAGGTTGGAAGTGGCCCATAATGTCTTGAGAGTTGCTTGAGATTTGGGATCTTATCCAGGCAATGAGACCTAGGGTGAGGGGGGAGGATTATTGGGTTTTGGTGCCGAATGCTAGTGGTCAGTTTTTTATCGCTAGTGCTTGGGAGAGTATGCATCCGTTGTCTTAGGGTGTCTTGGGCTAGTATTTTGTGGGCAGGGGGTGGTATTCCGCATCACTCCTTTTGTGCGTGGTTAGTGGTGAGGGACAGGTTGGGTACGCGAGATTGATTGAGGAGTTGGGGGTGTGTTGTTAGAAGAGGGGGGGGGGGTGTCTTCTTGGGGGAGGTGTGGAGTCGCGGAATCATTTATTTTTTAGTGTGGGTTTGGGAGAGAGGTTTGATCTAGTGTGTTGCGTCAGTTGGGTTCGACGCATCGGTGGCTGGTTGGGATGTAGAGTTGAGTTGTTGTGTCGAGTGGGGTTGGGTAAGGGGATGCGTAGTAAGTTATTCTGTGTTTTCTGGTATGCTTCCATATACTACATCTGGCAGGAGCGTAATCGGCAGTTGCATGGAGGTCGACCGAGGTCGATATGTGCTCTGGTTCACCTTATGGTCTTTATGGTTCGTGCTCGTGCTACTTCTTGGCGGGTTGACCTTCTTGGTCTTATCTAGTGTGTGTACGGATGTTTTTTTTCTTTTTGAACTTCACTTTGTTCTCTATTTTGTTGTAGCCCTTAGTTTGTGGGGTTTTGGGTTCTTTTCTCTGCCTTTCTCCCTAGTGGTTTGTGTGTTTGTGTTTTTGTGTTGGTTTTGTTCTGGTCTTATCCTATTGGCTTTGTTTTAGTTTTGTTGTCCTGTCTTTGCTTATGCTTTGTTGCTTTGATGCCTTGATCCTAGGCTGTGGGATCCCCTTGTTGTTGTATAATAATATCACCTATTCTAAAAAAAAAAAAAAGATGAATACTTGTGTAAATAACATAATATCCCTACATTTTTATAATTATAAGATCTTTATTTTTAGTTCTTCATTTTTCATTTTTTAAAGTATTAAATGGCTAAAGTATATAGTTGAAACGGTAGTATAAGATTAATCATTAACATGTAAAATAATTATTTTACTTTCTTCAACATGGTGAAAATTTCTCCTAAAAGAAAAATAAATAAATATAAAGTGAAAAATTAAAAAGATGGATATATAATCTCTGACCAAACAAATTATGCTAAAGATGTCACAATTTTATCATTTTTAATATGAGTTGTTTTAAAAATTATAGTTTAATTTAGGTATTAAGGATTGTTCTAAAAACATGATATGATTATATATTAATTTAGATATGTGTAAAAGCAAACCTAAATATTTGAAAGAATAAAAACCAAAGGCACATAATTCAAAATAAGAAAAAAAAGCACAACATTTTAATTTTTAATAATTTATACGTTCTTTTTTTATAAGTGAACTTACAAGCGGTTTGTTTATATGTTTTCAAGGCAACCATTTTAAACGTTACTATTGCACGTGTTATGAAACTAGTTTAGACAAGAAATCTCATCAAATCTTAATACTAGTTTCTACAATAGGATTAAATTATTACAAATCTTAGAGTACAAAGACTAAATTGTTACATAGTAAGGTTTAATGACTGAATTGTTACAAACTTAAAGTTCGGGGACTGAATCATTACAAACCAAAGTTTAGGAACTAGTTACTTTTCTTTATGACAGTTTATGGATTAAAGTGATTTTTAACCTTGTTTAGTTGCTTATAAAATATGTGTATGGGATAGGATAATGTGCGAATATAAACCAAACTGATTATTTTATCATCCATTTAGATTCAATAAAGTTTAAGAAATGATTTTAAATCCTCTTATTCCAAATTTGATTAATTATTCTAAATTAACTACTTTATTTGAAATGAGAATGATTTAAAATAAATATATTTAAAATTTTGTATTTGGATGATAATCGAAAAAGAAAAAAGTTAAAAATTTAATAATATATTATTAATTAAAATTTTAGAATACGACAAGATTAAATAAGTAAATTATTTCTAAACCATTTCAATAAAAAAAAGTTTTTTTTTCTTTTTATATTAAAAATAAGGTTTGAAAGCATTTCAGATTCCATTAGAACAAGTAGAATTCATTTGATGTTTGTACTGCTAGGAAGCACAAATAATTCTAATTGAGCAGGAAATCGATATCAGATACAGATACGTCTAGATATGTGAAAAATACGTGTCTGAAATGTGATTTGAAGTATATGATTATTTTTATTTTTATTTTTAATTTTTAGATATGGGTATCTGCTTCCAGATACATATGGGGATACGTGGGACAATTTTTTTTTTTTTTTTTCAAATTTAAGCCTAACAACTTAAAAAGCCCAACCCACAACCCATTTTATTTTAATGCATGTTTAGGAGAAATTTTAAAATCATCAAAAATCACTTTCTTCATTTTTAAAATCACTAAAAAAACACACTTTTAATTACTCAAAATTAATTTAGTTTTCAATTTTACACTTTTAAATGCAATTTTCATATCATCAAAATTAGTTTTGAAGAATTAAACATGTTTCACAGTGATTTTGAAAATGACAAAAGTGATTTCAATCATTTTAAAATCATTCCCAAACATAAAAGTCCACTTAAATTGAGTAATCCAAAATAAAATAAATTAAAAATGATAAAAACATAAAAAATAAAAAGAATCAAAACATAATTAAATCTTCATTCTTCCTTTCTCTTTCACTATTTAAATCATGATTCATACCCCCTTCATCCACATCTTCATTCTTCAATCTTCATATTCTACTTCTTTTCTACCGTTTACTCTAGTTGTTCAACAGTTACTCGATGTTACTAGATTTTTTTTCCAAGATTTTACTCTCTTC
Source organism: Benincasa hispida (assembly GCF_027475165.1). Taxonomy (NCBI): domain Eukaryota; kingdom Viridiplantae; phylum Streptophyta; class Magnoliopsida; order Cucurbitales; family Cucurbitaceae; genus Benincasa; species Benincasa hispida. The sequence goes on from NC_143486.1 coordinate 94,394,763, forward strand.
TTGAATATATTTTAATCTAACTTAAAATAAGTATTATAACAATTAACTAGCCATTATATATGTGTATATGTATATATATATATATATCATATTTAAATATATAAATTCTCCTATCCCGTTTAATTCTAAAATTAAACATATAATTATATCTCATATAATTACTAATTCACTTAATTCTAATTTGAACGTTTCAAATTAGCTTATCACGCTATTCTAGAGCTAGTTCATTACGAGCTAATAGGGGGACCTCGCGGACTTACAGATATAGGCTCCAACGATCTGAGATTAATTGGCTCAACTCATTAGACCAAGTTAATCCCCATTCGTTAACTAATGGTCATTCCACTAAAGCCCATAGTTGCACTCCCCTCACTGTAGATATATTATGTCCACATGATTTAATCATAATTAGCAAGTCGACCCTTCACAGGTTGTTCGTAATAACGGCTGGGTCAAATATCTGTTTTACCCCCGAGATTACGTCTTATTCCTCAACTCCCTACTGATCCTTTAATGAACAACTGGTTTGTGATCCAATCACTAAACCAAACTCTCTCAGTCTACTGAGAGGGTGGGGCCCTTTTTTCAAGACCTGGATTCAGTACTTGAGAGAACAACTTTTCTCCTATCCTTAAATCAGGTAGGTGTGAACTACGTTTTGCACCCTATTTCCCCAAATATCTATCCGGTCTTACCCTTGAAATGGGAGTCTTATTGAACCTGCGCTATTGAGCCAACCCTCAACTATGCAAATCTAAGGGCAATCTCGAATAAACATGAGTTCATAGCTAGCTCAGGATTAAGATCGAGTTACCTAGGTCATCTAGTTGAAATAGTCAGTCTTAAACAGTAAACAACGTTATAAAGTAAGAGTGATTTATTTCTTGATCCTGATCTTATGCAAACTCATTGCATAGGACGCCCCCACTCCTCATGTCATAACATGTACGACTTAGAATCACATCGTATGTAGCACTTTACAACTCTTTGTAACAACTATAGAGGAGACCGCATCCAATGGTGTTACCAGAATAAGGTACCCAACCTCATTCATGTACCATAGATCATTTTGACTATTTACTCGAACCCGATCCACTCTTATGTCTCCACATAAAGTTCAAGTACTCATCCAATAGTCATGGGTCTTAGTTTATTGGATTTAGACTTTCATACAATTTATGAGATCAATAAGAAGTATATTGATAATGGAAAATGTTTATTATTTTACAAACTGCGAGTTTTTAGGACATAAAATCCAACAATACTCCCACTAAGACTAAAACTCCAGTGGATCAATATATATAAATATATACAATGTTGAGTTTACATGGAGAGAATAAAATGTACAAATACAATAAACTAGGGCATCACAATACTCATCAATTCTCCCACTTGTCCTAGTGATACAAAACTCGTAGATCTAGTCCTACTAGGTGACCCTTGAACACTTTAGCCTAGAGGGCCTTCGTAAATGGATCAGCTAAGTTGTCTTGGGAAGCAATCTGAGTGACAATGACGTCTCCTCTGTGTACAATCTCCCTGATGAGATGGTACTTCCATTCGATATGCTTTTCCCTTTTATGGCTTCGTGGTTCCTTTGAATTTGAAACTGCTCCACTATTGTCACAATAGAGAGTGACAGGCAAATGCATGTTAGGAACTACTTCCAAATCTATTAGGAACTTTCTAAGCCATACTGCTTCATTTGCTGCTTCGCTTGCAGCTACATACTCAGCTTCCATTGTGGAGTTCGAAATACAACTCTGCTTGATGCTTCTCCACACAACTGCTCCTCCGTTCAGAGTGAATATTGACCCCAAAGTTGATTTTCTTGAATCAATATCGGTCTGAAAGTCAGAATCAGTGTATCTAGTAAGGATCAGATCCTTAGGACCATACACGAGTATATAATCTCTCGTTCTCTGAAGATACTTGAGAATGTTTTCAACAGTAGTCCAATGGTCATAATCAGAATTGGACTAAAATCTGTTGGCAATTCCTATGGCATAGCATATGTCGGGACGAGCACACAATATTGCATACATCAAACTCCCAACTGTAGATGCATATGGAATTCGATTCATCTTCTCAACTTCTTGAGGTGTCTTTGGACTCTGTTCCTTAGACAAGTGAATTCCATGCCTGAAAGGTAAAGATCCTTTCTTGGAATTTTGCATTTTATACCTAGACAACATCTTGTCTATATAAGATGCTTGAGATAATGCTAATGTTCTGTTCTTGCGATTCCGAACTATTTGGATTCAAAAAACATACTATGCTTCTCTCAAATCTTTCATTTGGAATTGTGAAGCCCGCCATCTCTTAACGTCGTCTAGATATTCTACCTCATTCCCAATAAGTAGAATATCATCAACATGCAGCACTAGAAAAGCGACAGTTTTGTTGACGATCTTCTTGTATACACAGGGTTCATCAACATTTTGTTCAAAGTCATAAGATTTGATCACAACATTAAATCTCATATTCCAGGACCTAAAAGCTTGTTTTAATTAAAAAATGGATCGATTAAGCTTGCAAACCTTTTGCTCTTGACCCTGCCATATATATCCTTCTGGTTGAGACATATAGATACTCTTTTCAAGATAGCCATTCAAAAAAGCTGTCTTGACATCCATTTTCCATATTTCATAATCATAAAATGTGGCTATGGACAAGAGTATTCTAATAGACTTTATCATGGCAACTGGAGAGAAGATTTCTTCAAAATCTAACCCCTCTCTTTGGGTAAACTCTTTTGCCACAAGTCTAGCTGGTCTGTACCTTACCAGCTTGGTCTCATTTTCTCTTGTAGATCCACTTGCAACCGATGGGTTTTACCCCTTCTGGTTGATCTACAAGATCCCAAATTGAATTGAAATACATAGATTCCATTTCAAGGTCCATGGATTTACTCCATTGGTCTTTGTCCACATCGTTCATTGCTTGATTAAAAGAAAATAGATCCTCTAAACTATCATTTGGTATGATGACTTGAGTTTCAGTTAAGCCCATGTACCAGTCAGGCTGTTGCACAACCCTCCCACTACGACGAGGCATTCTCAGCTCTTTAGTAGGATGTGAAATATCAGTTTCATCAACAACTCTTGTTGATGGACCTGCTTTATCAACAACTCTTGTTGAAGGACTTGCTCGATCAATAAC
>NC_143486.1:94398424-94457503 GCF_027475165.1 Benincasa hispida
GGAAGAAAATAGAATCATTAAGCACTCTAATTATACTTAATTTGAGTTCAAAAGCATTCTTAAAATAGTTTTTATAAAAAGAAGGTTTCACAGTTTGTATACCTTTGTAGAATCTCTCTTGGTCCTTGCTGAACTCCACGAAATTGATCTCCAAACCACCAAGAGGAGCTTCTCTACTATTCTCAACCTTGGATTGAGTGGTGGAAACTCTAATTTAAGATGGATTGGGCAAGGGATTGGAGAGAGTTTTAGAGTTGAAGAGTTTTTACAGAAATTTCACCACATTTTAGAATGCATGGGCTTCAAAATTCTGAATAATGAAGTATTTAACAAGTTGTAGCATGCAAGCACTCATACATTCAGCTAATTAACACCTCATTTAGCACTAAGTGGGTAAGGTGTCAAAAAATGGAAAACTCCACTAAAACCCTCAATGTTGGATTTTTCCACTCAAAAATCCAATTTCTCCAATTTTATTATATTTAATTTAAAATTAAATTAAATATAATTTAAATTCAATTTTCCAAAAAATGAATTTCTTAAAAAAATGAAATTAATTTTAATTTAATTAATTAAATAATAGTTTCGTACCAAATATTAAATTAATAAAATACCTAAATTAAACATGAATCCCTATTCATGTAAATTATATTTAAATCAATATTTAAATATTTTAAACTCGCCAATTTATGTTTAATTTCAATAAATTAAAACGTTTAATTATATGAATATAATTATCCAAACCATAAATTGAATTTGAACATTTCAAATTCAAATCCTAATTCCAAATTTGAACACTTCAAATTTGCTCAATTTCTAATCCAAGGTGTAATGTTTTACGAATTAGTAGAAGAACCTTATAGACCTACAGATCATGAGCTCCAACAATTAGAGATTAACTGGCTAAACTCTTTAAACCGAATTAATCAATATTTGTTAACCACCGAGACATACCACTATAGCTCGATGGTAGTACTCTCCTCACTATAGATATATTTTTGTCCACTTGACTTAACCATAATCAGTAAATCGATCCTTCACAGGTCTATCATATTTACAGTTAGGTCAAAATTACCATTTTAGTCCTATAAGTACATCTTGCTCCTTAAGCCTCCATTGATCCTTTATTGAAAAATTGGGTTATAGTCCAACTAATAAACCATGTCCCTCTCGGCCATGAGAGGGCGAGGCATTTTTGTTCAAGACCATGAATCAATACTTAAGGGAAAAACCTATATGCTAACCCTCAACGGGTAGGAGCGAATTCCATCTTGCAAGATTATGTCCCTATCTATCTATCCGATCTTATCCCCAAAATGGGAGGTTGGTTGAGCAGTGTCGTTGAACTATTCTCACCTATGTAGATCAAAAGATAATCTCGAGTAAACAGGAGTTCATAGTTAGCTCAGGATTAAGATCAAGTTACCCTCGGTCATCAAATTGATATAATCAATTTTAATAATAAACGATCATTATAAAGAAAAAAGTGACTATTTCGTGGTTCGGTCTTATGCAAAACTCTTTTGCACTAGATGCCTCTTCTTGCAAGTTTCCACATGAGCGATTTCGTAATGACGTTCTTTGTATCAGTATACAAAGTAATCCGCATCCACAGTGTCCCCAGGACGAGGTACTCAATCTCATCCATATACTTATAGATCTTTTTGGCTATATACTCTAACTTGATCCTCTTTTATGTCTCTACATAAAGTTACAGTATTCATACTATAGCCATTGATTCATTTATTGGATTTTATTACAAAATGCAATTTCAATAACACTTTTATTGAATAAATGCTTCAATAATACGTTTATTTATAAATAGAATATGTTTCCATGATTACGAACTATGAGTTTTAGGACATTTCCAACAATCTCCCACTTGGACTAAAAACTCCAGAGGGTTACTAATATATACAAATATAAAATGTTGAGAAAATAGAAAATACAATAAACTAGGGCATCTATATATCCTTGACATTTTCCCACTTGCCCTAGATTTATGAAGCTTATAGTCCCAATCTGACTAGGTGGCCCTTGAACACTTTAGCCGTGAAGGCCTTCGTAAATGGATCAGCAAGATTATCTTTAAATGCTACTATCGTGACTATCATGTATCCTCTGTTTACTATCTCTTGGATGAGATGGTACTTTATCTCAATGTGTTTCCCGCGTTTGTGGCTCCTTGGTTCCTTTGAGTTAGCAACCGATCCACTATTATCACAATACAAAGTGATCGGCAGATGCATATTTGGAATTACTTTTAAATCTATCAGGAACTTTCTGAGCCATACTGTTTCTTTAACTACTTCACATGCAGCTACATATTCAACCTCCATTGTGGAATCCGCAATACAACTCTGTTTGATTCTTCTCCACACTATTGCTCATCTGTGAAGAGTAAATACTGATCCTGAAGTAGATTTTCTAGAATCTACATCAATCTAAAAATCAGAATCAGATGTATCCCATAAGGATCAAATCCTTAGGACCATACACGAGCATATAGTTCCTCATTATCCAAAGATACTTGAGGATGTTCTTAATAGCATTCCAATGGTTATGTCCAGGGTTGGACTGAAACCTGCTGACAATTCCAACTGCAAAGCATATGTCAGGACGTGTACATAACATAGCATACATCAAGCTCTCGAATGCTAATGCATAAGGAATTCTTTTTATTTCCTCATTCTTAAGGTGTCTTAGGACACTGTTCCTTAGACAAATGAATTCTGTGTCTAAAAGGTAACATACCCTTTTTTGAATTTTGCATGTTGTATCTTGACAATATCTTGTCAATATAAGATTTTTGAGATAATGTTAGCGTTATGTTCTTGTGATTTCGAATAATTTTGATTTCAAGAACATATTGTGCATCTCCCAAATCTTTCATTTGAAATTGCGATGTTAGCCATCTCTTTACATAAGCAAGGAATTCTGTCTCATCCCTAATGAGCAAGATATCTTCAACATAAAGGATCAAGAAAGCTACAGCCTTGTTGACTATCTTCTTGTAAACACAAGATTCGTCAACATTCTGTTCAAAACCATAAGATTTGATCGAAATATCAAACCTTATATTCTAGGATCGAGATTCCTATTTCAATCCATAAATGGATCTATTAAGCTTGCAAACCTTTTGCTCCTTACCCTATTCAGTAAACCCTTTTGGTTGAGACATGTAAATACTTTCATCAAGATGACCATTCAAAAAAGCTGTCTTGACATCCATTTGCCAGATTTCATAATCATAGAAAGCAACAATGGATAAAAGTATTCTTATAGATTTAATCATGGCAATAGGAGAGAAAGTTTCTTCAGAGTCTACCCTCTCTCTTTGGGTAAAATCTTTTGCCACGAGCTTGGCTTTATAGGTTTGCATGTTACCAATTTGGTCTCGTTTTCTCTTATAGATCCACTTACAACCAATAGGTTTGACCCCATCTGGTTGATGTACAAGTTTCGAGACAGAATTGAAGTACATCTACTCCATTTCTAGGTCCATGGCTTCAGTCCATCGATCTCTATCTACATCTTCCATTGCCTGTTTAAAGGTTAATGGTGAAGGAAATTGAACACAAGGATTTCCATGAGCAGTGGAATAGATCATTCCAAATTACAATCATGTATAAACATTACAAATTACAGTCGTAAACAAAATAAACGGTTATGCAATCAATACAGAAATTACAGCATGAGAAAACAAATAAACAAAGAGAATGCTCTACGAACATTTGGAGAATTGTCTTCGTGTTCCTTGCTCACGAACGCTCGAAAAACACAACTGCTCCATAGCACGAACACCACGTACTCTTCCTCTACGATCGCTTCGATCACGAATACCCCAGCAACACGAGCGACCTCCACAGAACCTCGACGATGTCGAGTTGAGTATGACACCACCATGAAGACTACCTTGGTATTATCGGTGCGAGAATCCAAAGGGTGGGCTTGTGTGGACTTTGTTTGAGGTAGAAGAAGTAGGAAACAACAATCGTGTACATGATTGGGCAAGTGGGAGATGGCTGAAACCTATCGTATAGGTCGATGCCCAATCGTTTAGCAAAAGTTAAGCGATCATCTAGCAAAAGCTAAGTGATCGTTTAGCTCATCGTTTAACAGCGTGTTTATCGCTATAAATACTACACGATCGTTTACCTTTTGTCAAGCTATCATTTAGTAAATTCGTATTTACTTGACCAGCTCCGTGAGATTCTTTTTTCGAGAGAGAAATCTCAAAATCAATTTTGACAAAAAACTTACTAAAAATAGGAAAAAAATTTTCTTTTTATCTCATGGATACCATGAACCACCAAGAACCTCCCACTCAATTATTTATTAGAGAAAAAGATCTAATGATCCAATAATTAATATTATTATAAATATAAATGATAAAAAATTTATCATACTATATTTATAACCTATAGTTTTAATATTTCATCTCATGAAACATATAAACCATATAGTTCTTTTTCTATTCCATGGTACTGATAACAAGTAGAAATGCACCTTATCATAGTGCTGAATCCTTAAACAATGTTGGATTGCTTTGATGAAATATGTTAAATTGCGTCCATTAAGCATATAGTATTGCAGTCGCATGCGTCCAATGCATTAGGGCAGTTGATCTTTATATTTTTGTGCAGAATAATGTGTTAACACAATACAAATAATGCAATCATAGGAATACATTGGTCGAGTGCAACTTCACCGCAAGACTTTGCGTTGATTGTACATGCAAACATTCACCCAAGGAGAATCACTGCAACATGGTGGACGCATCCAGACGAAAGGACAATTAAGATCGATGGGATAGAAAGCTGACGGCAGTCGGATCCAAATTAAGTTGACAGCCAATAACGGTCACAAAGTACATCCAGCTTTATCGGTGACAATTATCCAGTGCATCAGTCAGGAATTAAAGCTGTCCCATCTGTAGAACCAGGAGAGAGAAGCCGCCTTTCACCTTTGATGCCTATAAATACGAAGTGCATTCTTCAGAGAAGGGGTTAAGCAGTCGATTATTTCATCATTTTACAAGTTCGCATCTCTGTTCATAGTCTTCTTTCATTTTAAGGCGGATGCAAGGAAGAAGGTGTGCCGATAGATCGTTCCACAAGCTAGGGAAAGCACAGGAAGCTCCAAGATAGAGGGAGGGCCGATGCCCACGTAAACGGGAATATTTGTAGATCAGAATAGAGATTTAGTGTAAAAAGCCTCGGTCAGCAAGGAATTGCTACCAGGCTCTCTACCTTTAATTTCCATTATCATTTTGTACTCAATTCAGTTATAAGAATGGAACGTCTTCCTCTATATCTGTTCACTCTCTGCAATTCACGCATGAGTAGCTAAATAGTTGAATGGGTTGAGAAGTATTTAGCTAGCACAATTAGGGAATCTTCATCCTTTGTGATTATATTGTTTATGTATGCTTCATTCGTCTATTAGAGATACTCGGGAGGGTAGTCTAAGGAGATGATATAGATTTAGGAAGGTCAGGTCAGAATCTAGGTTTGGAAGAACCAAATTAGAATACATAAATGAGAGATAGGCGCTTAGGAATGAGCATTATTTGTTATTAACGCATCGCATGCATCTTAGCAATAAGATATGATTATATGCGGTCACCTTGCTTTCATGGATTTTGCATCAATGCATAGGATAAGAGTAGAGACTTAGGAATAAGCTCTATAGACATTTTGTATTCAACACATGTGTCCTAGACTTAGAAGCATCGCATTTACATTGGGAAATGACTTGCTGTGCATGGTTGTAACATGATCGTAAAGTTTGACGCATTTTCAAGTAACGCTAGCTAAAGAACTTCTCAATCCATTCATCACATACTCATTGCATCTATCAACGCAACTCTCTTTCTCAAATATGCCGCCTTTATTTATTCTTTTTTATCAATGCAACAACACACCCACACTTTATTTATTTACTTGGTTACCACAAGGTTTTCATAAACATTATCAATGCAACTATTTTTACAAGTCCCTGTGTTCGACCCTAGACTTACCAGGAAACTCAGAGGAATTTACACTTGAATTCCGCTGGAGAAATTTGAGTGCACAACGCAATCCATCAACCATATCATCCATAATTCCACTTCATAAAATTCAAGCATCAAGTTTTTGGTGCCGTTGCTGGGGACTTCGGCAAAATAGTTGTTAACGATAATTTTTGTGATTTCTTTGCAGAACTCTCAATCTTTGGCAAACTACAACCCGGAGATTGAGAGAACATTTCGAAGGAGACTAAGACACCGCCAACAGAAACCACAATCCGATAAAGAAAAGATGGCGGAGCATCCCATGAATGAAGCACCAAACAACAACAATGTCATGGCAAATCCGATTCTGTTGGCAAATGATCGCAATAGGCCATTAGGCACTATGCATCGCCAAACCTCTATGATTTCTCTCCGGGAATCATGAGGCCTGCCTTAGATGGAAGTAGATTTGAAATAAAACTGATGATGCTGCAGATGATCAGTGGAAGGCGTGGCGAGGATCCGCACGCCCATCTCCGAAGTTTTATTGAAATCTGCAATACTTTTGTGTTCTCGAACATCTCTGCTGAAGAAGTTCGACTAACATTGTTCCCATTTTCTCTCTGTGATCAGGCTAGGAAATGGACTTATTCGCTCGAACCAGGAGAGATCATTTTTTGGGCGCAGGTGGTGGAGAAGTTTATGAAGAAGTATTTTCCACCTACCAAAAACGCAAGACGAAGAAAGCTTATTACTAATTTTGCACAAGATATAGATGAATTGCTCGGCGATGCTTGGGCGAGGTTTAAAAGGTTGGTACGAGATTGTTCGTATAATGGGCTACCAGATTACCTTCAAATGGAAATTTTCTATCACGGTTTGAATTCTGCTTCGCAGACTGCTGCCAATGCGACAGTAGCTGGTGGTCTGCTTGACAAGACTTATGATGAGGCGGAGAATATCCTGAACCGCATCTCCAAGAATCATGAAGACTGAAGGGAGAGTGACCAGAGATTAAGAATCAAGGATTCTGATGCAAATAACAGTGCTATTGTCTCATTGCAAAACCAAATGACCGCAATGATGAATTTGATTCAAGGAATGACGATCAGCAGCCCAACACCGCAAGGTGGGCAGATTAATGCAATAAGTCAAAACACCGCAAGGTGTGCGACTTGTGGTAATGGTCATGCGATGGAGGATTGCCCGCAAAATCCACAGTCTGTATATTTTGTAAAGAATAATCCTTTTTAAACACTTACAACCCCGGGTGGAAAAACCACCTCAATTTTGCTTGGAAGAATCAACAACAAAATTTTTAATCTGTGGCGCAAAAAGAAGGTCCATAAGGATTCTTTCAATGAAGTAACGGTCAACAGAGCAACCAAGCAAGTAGCTCACAACAACCACTGCAATCTTCTTCTCTAGAAAGCCTATTAAAGAAATACATAGAGAAAAACGAGACAGTGCTTCAAAGTCAGGCAACGTCCATCCGTAACCTTGAATTGCAAATGGGTCAGATTGCGAATGAGCTCAAAAATAGACTGCAAGGGGCATTGCCAAGGTCAACCGAGCTTCCACGTAACCCAGGGGAATCAGGTAAGGAGCAATGTCAGGTTGTGACATTGCATAGTGGAAAGGCTGTGGAGGGAGGAAGAAAGGACCAGAGTAGAATAACTTCCATCGCAGTTGAGTCTGAGATTGCGACAACGCAAGAAGAAGAAAAGAAAAATGAAGCGTTAGAACCTGAGGTTGCGTCAACCTCAAAATCAAATGAAACGGGAACCGTGAAAATTCAGTTACCGCCCTTCCCTCAGATGCTAAGGAAGAAGAAAAACAAAGAGGTACAGTATCAACGCTTCCTGTCTATGCTAAAACAATTACATGTTAATATTCCTTTAAGTGAAGCGATTGAGGAAATGCCTACCTATGCCAAGTTTCTAAAGGACATGGTAACTAAGAAAAGAGGTGCTGGAAAATTTGCCACGGTGGCACTAACGCAAATTTTCAAATCTATCATCCCACCGGATATGAGCGATCATGGGAGCTTCACTATTCCTTGCTCCATAGGAGGACTCTATATTGAGCAAGCCTTGTGTGACTTGAGGGCCAACATAAATTTGATGCCGCTGTCAATCTTTTGACAATTAAATGTGGGGACATTTGTGCCCACATTCGTGACTCTTCAACTGGCTGACAGATCTCTGGTTCATCCAGAGGGTAAGGTGAAGGACGTGCTGATCACGATTGATAAATTTTTTTTGCCAACCGACTTCATCATCCTGGATTATGAGGCTGATAAAGATGTGCCTATCATTTTGGGGCGACCATTCCTATCAATGGGTCGTGCTCAAATTGATGTGCACAAGGGAGAAATCACTTTGAGCATAAATGGACAGAAGCTCAAATTTAACATAATTCGTGCCAGGAAATTTCCTGATGTGGAAGACTTGCCAGATTCTGAAGATGACCTGAATTTGATTAAAGAAGAAAATTATGATGAAGAGTGTGAAGAAGAGGATGCCAACGCATCCGTAGCTGCCTGCAATGCGATCGTAGCTAAAACAAACAAAGAAGAAGGATTGATCGCAATGCAAGAAGAAGAGCTGAAAGAAGAAAAAAAATAACACAACCTTCTCTTGTGGAACCACCAACCCTTGAATTGAAAACCCTACCAAAACATTTGAAGTATGCATTCCTGGGGCAGAATGAGAAGCTGCTAGTGATAATTTCCTCCACACTTGATGAAGATCAAAAGAATGCGTTGATGAGCATTCTCAAGAAGCATGTGCGAGCAGTTGGCTGGACGCTCACTGACATGAGAGGAATTAGTCCCGCGTACTGTATGCACCCCATTCGTTTTGAAGACGACCACAAAGCAACTATTGAAAATCAACGTAGACTTAACCCTGCGATAAAGGAGGTCGTTAAAAAAGAGATTATCAAGTGGCTAGATGCGGGCATTATCTATCCCATTGCAGATAGCACGTGGGTTAGCCCCGTGCAATGTATACCGAAGAAGGGAGGAATGACGGTAGTCCCAAATGAGAACAATGAATTAATATTGCAAAGGACCATCACCGGATGGCACATCTACATGGACTACCGCAAACTGAATGCGGCCACAAAGAAAGATCACTTCCCTTTACCATTCATCGATTAAATGCTGGACAGATTAACAGGCAATGATTTTTATTGCTTCTTGGATGGATATGCCGGGTATAATCAAATCATGATTGTTTCTGAAGACCAAGACAAGACCACATTCACCTGCCCACGTGGGACATTTGCTTTTCGTCGCATGCTGTTTGGCCCCTGCAATGCGCCAAGCACGTTCTAGAGGTGCATGATGGTGATTTTTTCAGATTATCTCGAGGACTCAGTAGAAATATTTATGGATGACTTCTCCATTTATAGGAACACTTATGAAGTCTTCCTGGCCAATTTAGAGAAAATTTTGAAAAGATGTGAAGAGACGAACCTGGTGCTCAATTGGGAAAAATGTCACTTCATAGTGAAGGAGGGAATAGTGTTGGGACACAAGGTCTCCCGAGAAGGGTTGGAGGTGGACAAAGCAAAGATTGACGCAATTGAAAAGTTTCCAACTCCAACTAACGTGAAGGCTGTGCGAAGCTTTTTGGGGCATGCCATATTCTATAGACGATTCGTCAAGGACTTTTCTAAAATAGCACGACCACTGAGTGCGTTGTTAGAGGCAGACAGGAAGTTTGAATTTGACAACAATTGCCTCAACGCATTCCGAGTTTTAAAAGATGTGCTGATTACCGCGCCCGTCTTGATTGCGTTGGATTAGACACTGCCATTCGAGATCATGTGCGGCGCAAGCGGGTATGCGATGGGAGCCGCATTAGCACCAAAGAAGAAAACTATTTTGCACCCCATCGCATATGCAAGTAAAACTTTGAACCATGCTCAACTTAATTATACCACCACTGAAAAAGAGCTCTTGGCTGTGATTTTTACGTTGGAAAAATTCCGGACATATCTATTAGGAACCAAGGTACTCATTCACACTGATCACTCGACAATCAAACATTTAATGACAAAGAAGGACGCAAAGCCGAGGTTGATCAGATGGGTTCTCCTCCTTCAAGAATTTGATATCGAGATAATTGATCAGAAGGGGACAGAGAATCAAGTTACAGATCACTTGTCCAGATTAGAAAATCCTGAGGTTGACCGCAATGAATCTAAAGTGAGTGTCGTGTTCCCGAACGAGCAGCTGTTTTGCATAGAAGAGCTGCCCTGGTATGCAGACATCGTTAATTATTTTTTTTGTGAACAATTTCCTAAAGATTACACCTACCATCAACAGAAGAAGCTCAAGAATGAATGCAGACACTATTATTGGGATGAGTCGAATCTGTACAAAAGAGGTGCAGACTAAATCAATCGATTATACGTCCCAGACGCTGCTCAACAATGCATATTATCGTAGTGCCACGATTCGCCATATGGAGGGCACTTTGAAGGACAACGTACTACAACCAAATTTTTACAAAGGGGATTCTTCTGGCCTTCATTATTTAAGGATGTTGCTGACTACACAATGAAATGTGATTGGTGTCAATGCACCGACAACATTTCTTGGAAAAACGCAATGCCAATGAATACTATCTTGGAGCTGGAACTATTTGACGTTTGGGGAAATGGCATGCACCGCAAGTGATGTGGCAGTAGTCTCCCAGTTCCTAAAGAAAAATATTTTCACGTGTTTTGGTACTCCCTATGCCATCATAAATGATGAAGGATCACACTTTGTCAACCACAATATAAAGGAGCTACTGCGCAAGTACAATATCCTCTACAAGGTGGCCACCGCATACCATCCACAAACAAATGGCCAAGCTGAAGTGTCTAATCAGGAAATTAAATTGATACTTGAGAAAGTAGTCAAACCTTCGCGGAAGGATTGGGCAATGAAGCTTGATGATGCGTTATGGGCATACCGGACTGCATTTAAAACACCTATAGGTATGTCCCTTTATGCGTTGGTATTCGGCAAGGCGTGTCACTTGCCTTTGGAGCTGGAATATAAACATTGTGGGCGGTCAAGAAACTGAATTTTGATTTGAAGAAAGCAGGGGAAGTGTGAAAAGTGCAATTGGTCGAACTAGAAGAATGGAGGAACAACGCATATGAAAATGCGAAAATTTATAAAGAGCACACCAAGTGCTGGCATGATCAATGCATATGCGCTAAAAACCTCCAAATCGAGCAGAAGGTCTTACTCTTCAATTCAAGATTGTGGTTCTTCCCAGGAAAATTAAAATCACGCTGGTCTAATCCCTTCATCATCAAAGAAGTATTTCCATATGGTCGGTGGAACTAATCACCGAGGATGGCAGTCAAACATTTACAGTTAATGGACAACAGATCAAAGCATATTGCGGAGGAGATTTTCAGCCAGAAACAGCCTTCGCAAAGTTGAAAAACCTAGACTATCCCTTACTCAACTCTTGAATATTTAACTCTTCGTCACGCTACTACTAGCTGTATTTTACTTATTTTTTCCTCTAAAAAAAAAGAGCAATTTCTTGTTGTTTTGTTTTGAAATCATTTGACCCTCTCTTTGTCTGTTTACAAGGATTAAAGCACATGATTACGGAGATACTGCAAGACGAAGAAAAAATTCTGATTCCATCATCGCAATCCACAGAAGCAAAGATCGCCGCAAGGATGGATGCATCAATACTCAATGCGGGCGACAGTGCAAAATTTGGAGGTGTACTCTTCCTTATCTTTATTTCAAATTTTGCTCTATCACATTGCATGTTAATTTTCAAAGTTTAATCACTGCATCCTCCCTGATTACTGCAATCATTTTCTGAGTAGATAAATTTAGTAGTTTACGCATGTCGTTTCTTCACCAAGTATGATTTCAATGATGAAAAATATACTTCTATCTCTTTCGTCTATACTAGAGTCAACTTAAATCTTAAGGTAGTCACCTCATGAAATATTTCTAGAAGTCAGGGGTTTGCTAGCTTTCTTTCAAACTCTCTTTACATTCATTCTATGACCATCGCATGACTTATTTTAATTTCTTTTGGCAATGAGGACATTGTCGTATTTTAAATTTGGGGGTGAGGTATTTATGGTATTTTAGACCTTGCTATAAAAAAAAGATTTTTTTTTTGAAAATAACAACTCTACTGTCAACGCAATGGGAAACCCATGTTGATAAGAGTTAAGTTGTGAAAGGTACTTATCCGTAGTTGGATGTCCGCATGACACACGTGGAGGCAAGCCAAAACGAAAGTAAGCCACTAGGATCAACGCGTAAATAAATGACAGCAACTCCACTACCAAGTTGGTATAAGCTTAGTCTGAGAAAGAGTGCATTGCTCGTAGTTGGATGTTTGCTTGACTCCCGTAGGGGCAAGCCAAAATGAAGGCAAGGCACTTAGATCGATGCAAGGTCAGAAAAATAGCAATGAAGAAACTTTTTGTGCAAGGAGAAATCATTTGACACCTCGATGGAAAATTTTCTTTTTGAAATAAATCAAGCGATGTTTCGGAATTCAGTAAAGTCTTTTTGAAAATTAAGCTTGCAATCCCTAAGTCTTAGAAGTATTTTAGGAAGAGATTTGAATAAGACTTAAGGAAATTCTGGCATATAGGATTTGAACGAAGTATCCTTGAGAAATCTAGCAAAAGAACTTTGTGGCTAACTTGCTAAAGGAATCTTTAGCTTATGCTTGAGGACAAACATTTTTTAAATTTGGGGGTGTAATAACGAGCAGAAATGCACATTATCATAGTGCTGAATCCTTAAACAATGTCGGTTTGCATTGATGAAATATATTAAATTGCGTCCATTAATCATAAATTCTATAATATTGCGGTCGCATGTGTCCAATGCATTAGAGCAGTTGATCTTTATATTTTTGTGCAGAATAATGCGTTAACGCAATGCAAAGAATGTGATCATAGGAATACATTAGTCGAGCGCAACTTCACTGCAAGACTTTGCGTTGATTCTACTCTCAAACATTCACCCAAGAAGAATCACTGCAACATGGTGGGCGCATTTGGACGAAAGGACAATTAAGATCGATGGGACAGAAAGCTGAAGGCAGTCGGATCCAAATTAAGTTGACAGCCGATAACGGTCACAAAGTACATCCAGCTTTATCGATGACTATTATTCGGCTCATCAGTCAGGAATTAAAGCTATCCCATCTGTACAACTAGGAGAGAGAAGCCGCCTTTCACCTTTGATGCCCTATAAATACGAAGTGCATTCTTCAGAGAATGGGTTAAGTAGTCGATTATTTCATCATTTTACAAGTTTGCATCTCTGTCCATAGTTTTCTTTCATTTTAAGGCGGACGCGAGGAAGAAGGTGTGCCGATAGATCATTCCAGCAAGCCGGGGAAAGCACCGGAAGCTCCAAGATAGAGAGAGGGCCAACGCCCGCGGAAGCGGGAATATTTGTAGATTAGAATAGAGATTCAGTGTAAAAAGCCTCGGTCAGAAAGGAATTGCTACCAGGCTCTCAACTTTTAATTTCCATTATCATTTTGTACTCAATTCAGTTATAAGAATGAAACATCTTCCTCTATATCTGTTCACTCTCTGCAATTCATGCATGAGTAGCTAAACAGTCGAATGGGTTGAGAAGCATTTAGCTAGCACAACTAGGGAATCTTCCTCGTTTGTGATTATCTTGTTTATGTATGCTTCATTCGTCTATTAGAGATACTCGAGAGGGTAGTCTAAGGACAGGATCTAGACTTGGGAAGGTCAGGTCAGAATCTAGGTTTGGAAGAACCAGATTAGAACACATAAATGAGAGATAGGCGCTTAGGAATGAGCACTATTTGTTATTAACGCATCACATGCATCTTAGCAATAAGATATGATTGTATGCATTCACCTTGCTTTCATGCATTTTGCATCAACGCATAGGACAAGAGTAGAGACTTAGGGATAAGTTATATGGACATTTTGCATTCAACACATGCGTCCTAGACTTAGAAGTATCGCATTTACATTGGGAAATGACTTGCTGTGCATGGTTGTAACATGATCCCAAAGTTTGACGCATTCCCAAGTAACGCTAGATAAAGATCTTCTCAACCCGTTCATCATATACTCATTGCATCTATCAACGCAACTCTCTTTCTCAAATCCGCCGCCTTTATTTACTCTTTTTTATCAACGCAACAACACACCCACACTTTATTTATTTACTTGGTTACCACAAGTTTTTCATAAACATTATCAACGCATTTCACAAGTCCCTGTGTTCGACCCTGGACTTACCAGGAAACTCAGAGGAATTTACACTTGAATTCTGCTCGGGAAACTTGAGTGCACAATGCAATCCATCAACGGATATCATCCATAATTCCACTTCATAAAATTCAAGCATCGGGTACTTAATGTAAATCTCATCTACATTAGTCCTCCACTAGATGTATCTCATACATAATACCGATTATATCATATATAATCAAAATATCACTTGTCAATTTGAACATTTCAAATCAACACCAAAAACTAATCCTCAACTGAATCCATTGAGCTACCAAGGGGACCTTATGGACTTGTAGCTCGAATCTCCAACGATACGTGAATAACTTACTAAACTCTTTAGTCACGGGATCCACCATCCGTTAACTTCCAGGCACTCCACTAAAGACTGACAGTTGAACTCTCCTTACCATAGATATATTATGTGTCCATCTTAACCAATTAGAAGTACGACAACCCTTCACAGATCACTCGTAAGTACAGCTGGGCCAATAACCGTTATGCCTCTATAGTTACATCTAACTCCTTAAGTACCATTGATCTCTCTAATGAACATAAGTCATAGCCCTACTATGACTGAGTCTTCTCTTCCAAAGAGAAGCTGTGGTCACTATGTTCAAGCCCCAGAATCAGCCCTTAAGGGAGCAATCTCTCTACTTATACCTGCTTTGGGAAAGGAGTGAATTCCATCTTGTGGATTGAGTTCCCAGCTCCCAAATCAGACAAGTCCCCAAAAAGGTAGGCATGTTGAGTTGGCAATCTGGCCACTCTCACCCATACTAATCAAAGGATCACCCTCAAAGGCAGGAGTTCCCAAAACACTCAGGATTGAGGTCGTGTCACCTATGGTCGTTTAGGTGAGATGCAAGTCTCTAGTATCAACGGCGTTATATACAAAGTCTAGTCATCTTGTGGTCCACGTCTTATACAAACTCTTTGTATAGGACACCCCCGCTCGCATGTCTCCACATGAATGGTCAGGATCTACCATCTGTAGTAGTTTACAATACTTTCAAACCTCTATAAAGTGGGCCATATCCGTAGTGTCACTAGGATCAGATATCCCACCTTAATCCTTATACTACAGACCTATTTAGGTTATCATTTAAGGCATGATCCACTTGTATATGCTTAAGTTCACATAAGATAACCAATGAGCTTTGTTTATTGGATATGAGTAAATGCCAGAATTAAATAACAATTATTTTATTCATCAAACAATGTGTATCTTTACAAAACAAGGAGATTCCGAGAGAATTAGAACTCCAATCCCAACAAATGGATCCTCTAAGCCATCATCAGGTATGATGACATGAGTTTCTACTAAACCTATATAGCGATCAGGCTGTTGAACAACCCTCCCACTACGTTGAGGCATTCTCATCTCATGAGAAGAATGTGATGGAGCGACAAATCTAGTTGAAGGACCAGCTTAATCAACAACTCTTGTTGATTTATCTGTAGATTCTCTGGACATCTCATCTAATACTAGTTTACTGCAAGGTTGATGATTCTTTATGTGATCCTCTTAAAAAAATGTAGCATTTGTTGATACAAATACCTTATCTTCTTAAGGATCATAAAATAACCCACCTTTTGTTTCTTTATAGTACCCTACAAATAGGTACATCTTTTAACGTCGTTCTAGCTATTTAGGATTTTGCACCAACACGTGTGTCGGACATCCTCAAATTCTGAAATGACGTAAACTACCTTTACGTCCTCACCATAGCTCATTCAATGTTTCTGAAACACTTTTTGAGGGAATCATGTTTAGTATATGTACAATAACTTGTACTGCATACCCCCAAAAAGACTGAGGTACTTGGATATAACTCATCATTGAACGAACCATGTCTAACAAGGTTCGATTTCTCCTTTCTGCTACACCATTTTGTTGTGGTGTACCAAGTGCTGTGAGTTGGGATTGAATTCCATGTTCTACTAAATAGTTCAGGAATTATAAATCCATATACTTACCACCTCGATCTAATCAAAGTGTTTTATCCTTTTACCTAATAGGTTTTAAACATCAATCTTTATTCTTTGAACTTTTCAAGAGTCTCAGGCTTTTGATGCATTAGGTAAACATAGTCATATCTGGAATAATCATCAATGAAACTTACATAATATTCAAATCCTCCCCGAGCTTTGACATTCATCGGACCACAAAGTTTTGAATGTATAAGTTCTGGAGGTTCTTCAACTCTAAGGCCTTTTTCTAAAATAGATCTTTTAGTCATTTTCCCTCAAGACATGATTCACATGGAGGTAAAGATCTTTCTTCTAACTAATTTAGATGACCATTTTTAACCAATCTCTCAATCCTATTGAGATTTATGTGACCAAATCTTAAGTGCCAAAGATAAACGTTAGGAGAAATATTTCTTTTCTTATTTTGAGTTTCTGTCGTTTTAAACATCTCTATATTCAAAATAGCTTATGCTTCAGTTGGTTTTAACTTGTATAAGTTATTTTCAAGTTTAGTTGTACACATTTGAACACCTTTTGAACTAATGAACACTCCATTTATATCAAAAGTGACTTTATACATATGTTCTAGCAAACAAGATACAGAGATTAAGTTCATTTTCATTTTAGGTATATAATATACATTTTCAAGTAAAATGTAAGAATCTCCAAAAAATAACTTGATATCTCCCACTGCTTCTACTGAAATGACTTCACATGTTCCCACCTTCAAAGTCATTTCATTTTCTGATAGCTGCTTCCAGGAACTAGTTTCCTGTTAGAAAGTGCAAATATGATTAGTGGCGCCTGAATCCAATATCTAGGTTAAGTGATAACTTTCCACTAAACATGTTTCTATTACAAGTAAATCGAATTTACCTTGATTTTCCTTCTCAGTTTTCTTTTCCACAAGATACTTTAGGCAATTGCATTTCCAATGCCCGTCGATGTTGCAATGGAAACATTTTCCTTTTGCAACTTTCGTCTTACTTTTATTGGTAGGAGATTGTTTCTTTCCTTTTTCCTTTTCTTCATCTAGATACTCTTATCCTTCGAAGATCCAGACTTCTTTTTAGAGGGCCCTGAACTAGATGAAGCACCCTTCTAAAATTTTCTTTGGGAAATTGTTGGGATTGGTGTCTTAAATCTCTTTGTAATCTCGTAGTTTGAAACTTTGTATAAACATATTGTTTTTAATAAAATAAGTGTTATTTTATCAGCATATACTCAATCCAATAAAATAAAATCCGAGATTATTTCATGTAATTTAAAAAGTATGTAGAGACATACAAGTGGATCTTGTTTAAATAATAACCTAAACGGTCTGTAGTAAATGGATAAGGTTGGGTACCTTATCCTGATGATACTACAGATACGACCCGCTTTGTAGGTGTTACAAGTGTTGTAAAGTGCTACAAATGATTTGATCTTAATCATTCATGTAGAGACATGAGCAGGGGTATCCTATACAAAGAGTTTGTATAAGACCGGACCATGAAATGATTAGTCTCTTTATATAACACCGTTAGTAATAGAGACTTACATTTCACTAGGATGACCATAGGTGACATGACCTAAATCCTGAGTGAGTTGTAAACTCCTGCTCATGAAAGCGGTTCTTTGATTTGTATGGGTGAGAGTGGCCAAATTGCCAACTCAACAAGCCTACCATTTTGAGGATTTTTCTGACTGGGGAGTTGGGAATATAACTACACAAGATGGAATTCACTTTTCCCTGATGCAAGGGCAAGTAGATAAATTGCTCCCATAAGGGTTGATTGTGGGTCTTGAACATAGTGGCCACACCCTCTCCTGGCCCGAGAGGGACTTAGTCATAGTTGGACTATGACTTATTATTCATTAGAGGAATCAATGGTACTTAAGGAGTTAGATGTAATTACAGAGGCAAGACGGTATTTTGGCCCAATTGTACTTATGAGCAATTTGTGAAGGATCATTGCACAATTGATTGGTTATATCCAATGGACACAAAAATTTATTTGTAGTGCAAATAGTGCAACTGTCGATTTTTAGTGGAGTGACCGACAGTAAATGGAGTTGGGTAATTTAATTAAAAAGTTTAATTAGTTATCCGAGTACCGTTGGAGCTTCAATCTACACGTCCATAAGGTCTCCTCTGCAGCTCAACAGGAATTTAATTGAGAATTAATTTTGGACTAATTTGAAGTGTTCAAATTAATTGAGGGAATCAATTATATATGATATAATTAATTAAATTAATTATATATGTGATATAATTAATATAATGTATTTGATACATTATAATATTAGAGAAATTTGAATATGATTTAAATACTAATTATATGAATGAGATTCATGTACTTAAATTTAATATAAATATGGTTTATATTAAGAGAAATTAAATATTTGGATATGATCCAAATATCAATATGGATGAGATTCATATAAGTGGATTTAATATAAATGTGATTTATATTAAATGCCATGTATGAGTAAGAGAAAATAAAATCTATAGTTTATGTTGCATTTGATGCAATATAAAACTATAGGCTATATGTTATATTTGATATAACATATAGTGTATATATATAATAAAGTAGTTATTATATATATATATATATATATTATTTTATTAATTTAATTGAAATTAATAATAAGAGAAGGAGTTATAACTCCCTTCCCCCATTTTTCTCTCAAGTTTACTTACGTGGGATTCAAGAAGTTGAATTAATCATCTTCTTCCTTAATTCTCTCTGAGAAGAGTTCTCTATAAGAGAAAAGTTCTCTGTAGAAATTTCCCTCTTATCCTCTCCATCTCATTTCCCTCTTCCAAGGACTCATGCAAAGCCCACAATTCTTGCTTGAATCCTTTATCCTAAGAGAATATAGAGAGTTCTCGAGTGGTGGTGTCAGTTCATGAAGAAGGAGTTCTATTTGTGGCTTGTATGAGGGAGTTCTTGAAGAAAGGGTTCTTCAAATGTAAGAGTTTCTAAAACCCTAAATATTTGTTTTAAAGCATACTGTAATTTTAAGTAAATGCATATCTTGTTGTTGTTTTACTGTAAAACTTTATATTCAATAAAAAAATGGAACTTGGACGATCTTTGCTTCCGCTCAAAGAATATTTTCTGTAAATTTCCTTCAAAAACAACATTTGCTTCCTCTTCCTTATTTTTCATTAAAGATTGGTAAGTCTAGAGTTCATTGAGAAGAGTTGTCAAGTTGTAATCAATCTTATTCATTACAGCATTCATACAAAAAGTTAGAAAACTCTTTGGAAGAGATTCCATTATCATACCAACTTGGCTCTTCTCAACTATGACGGCCCCGTATGTCTCTGTTATATTGAAGTGGACCATCATGTCCAGGACATATTCTCTAACAGAGGTCCTTTCCTTCATACGCGAATTATAAACATATTTAATAGCATTATATCCTGCCGATGAGGACAGTTGTCCAAACATCCCTTGCAATGACGACATGATTTCTCTTGCAGTGACCATGGTTTATGCTTTTTTGTAAGCATGTCAAATATGCTTGAAAAACTATAGGCTCTAGCTTTTTCATTTGCTCGGAACCATCTGTCATAGATATCCCAAACATTTCGAGTTGCGTTAGGATTGGGAAGAGGAGGACGTTCCTCCATTAAAACAAATCTCAAATCATCAACCATTTATATTGTGTTTATGTTCGACTTCCAATTCGAATAACCTTCTCCATTGAATTTGTAAGAAGCTAAGAGTTGTATAATCAAGTTTGACATGCTGAAACATAAACAAATTCTATAAGTAAATTGTATTTAAATCCAATTTTAGCAAAAGTAATAAAGTATCTGCATTTCTTTATTTATTTGCAATGATAATTTAGTGAATTAGAATAGATGCTATCGAGGGACAGTCAAATACTCCTTAAGTAGAGCAAGACAATCTTAACCAAATACTATATTCAAGATAACTCTTATTCTTATATTCATTTAGTTACCGTTTTCGGTCAAGAACTTACTAACACTTAGTAATTCTTGTAAGTGTGACCCTTCATTTTCAGATTTCATAGAACGGTATGAATATTCCCTTGAATAGAAAGATAATGTTCAAACTGAAACAAGAAACCCTATACATTTTTGAAGTTTTGGTTGTTCTGAATCCTATGTTACAACCCTCTGAGGGGATCGCCGTGAAAACGACTAACTAGTGCCGCCTAAAAACGACAGCAGACACAACATAGGAATCTCACAGTTCAATCTAATGGAAGGGACCGTAGGGTATGTTGACACATTTCCTGCACCCACTTACTATGAACTACTTCCCCTATTCACCTTGATATTGACCCATGCAAACATTTTCCGAATGAAGCAGTCACGGTAAAAGCAACACGAAGCCGAGTATGGATCTCATAGTGTGAACTCTTAGGGACGCGAGAGCTAAAAATAATATATTATATATACTATTAATCTCCCACTAAAGTGTATTATTTGGGTATCTCTTGTACTTACATATATTTTGGCCAAAAAAAATATCCTAAGTCTATGTGGTTTATCCAAGTATAACGTTTATATTTGGATTTAACCTACGACGTCTAAGTGATAAAACCATTTTATTACCTCACACCGCTCATGGATGCTTATAAAACCGATTAACAATGCTCAGTAATTCGATTAAAATCCTTAGGTAGGAGGTGTTACGTAAATCGTCAACTTAAATACCCCTAGTCTTAGACATGATTATAGACCGATTGAGTCTATAATCGTGTTTTATAAGATAACGACCTATTTTAACTATTAAAACAAGTTGTTATTGAACCTAATTGAGCATGAATCTTATCTTTGTTATAGATTTTAAATGTCTAAAGCATTTTATAACTCTTATTAAAAAAAATAAACATACTATAGCACAAACTTAAGCATTCCATTCATTAATATAACCATTCTATTACTCTTATGAAACCCTACTCATGCATACTATATACATTATAACCAATTTATAACATATATCAATGCATGAAACATGCTTTCCTATGGTGAGATTTTAAATCTACATGGCATACAATATGCACATATATGTTTAATTTAAATTTAACTTACATCACATGCATAAAAGATTTAAACACTGATATGGACCAACTTTGGCATTCTAAGCAAGCAATAAACTAATTTATTATAAAAATATAAAACAGCTTGAGGAAGCCTCTGAACCACTCGAACAGACTCGAACTAGACCCGAACCACCTGAATGACCCTTCAAAGCTCCATTTGAGATTGAATCAGTCCAAAGTAGGCTGAACTGGACCCCATGCCCCCACACCGGTCGAATGGATCGTTTTCGTGAACCAATTCAAGGACGCACACATTTTTGGGCTGGAATGAGCAGCGTCGCAATGCTCCATCCCAGCGTTGCAACACCTTAAGTTTATTAAGAACACTGTTGCAATGCTATCTAGGCAGCGTTGCGACACTGCCTAGTAGTGGCTTCTTCTCCAGGTTTTTCCAACTAAGTTTACTTGCTTCAATCTTCAATTATAACTTGGTTTCAACTCTATTGACTCCAACAAAATTACAGACTCTCAAGCACACGTTAAAGCTCATAAACCAAGAGCCAATTACAATTTTAACTACCGAATCAAAGAGAATTCTAATACCAAAGTTGAATTAAAAACTATATCAGTCATCAAACATGCAATGCTAAAAATCCACCCACCAACTCAAATTAGCATTAATTGAGTGCTTAAATCATGCTCTAATACCAATTGATAGGAAAAACATGCACTTGTGCTTAAATCATACTCAAACTCAAATTAACGCTGTCGTTGTTCGTATGGATGGCTTCGGGTAATCGCATTTACGTGAAAAAGAACTAAATTTTTATTAAAAGGTTAAACGTTTTATTTTGCTCGTTTACAAATGTTTTATTTTGCCCGTTTTTGAACGTTTCCTCTTCTCCAAACCCTAGCTGTTTTCCATTATTCTTCTTCTTAACAAGTTCATCAAGTCTGAGAGAGACAGATCTAAAAATGTTCCTTCTGCCGATATTTTTTTCTCATCTGTTATGAGCACTTTTCTTCCCATTCTAGTCCATTTTCCAGCAAGTGCACGCCTGAATTTTGAGGCCATGTTAACCTTGGGGAGAAATTAGTAGCATTGAGGTCACACCGTAATCGCTTTCAGGGCAATGGTTCTTCCATAGCACAACAACTTTTCGTGACATCTGTTCTAACAATTCAATCACATTCTTCATTCATCTCAATTTCATGAACCATCGACCCTTATGGTCTTCATTAATGTCCTCATGATTTCTTTCATCATTTGAAGGTAGTAATATCTCATCATCATCATAAGGCTTGAAAACTCAAAATTTGTGTTTGAATGAACTCTTATAAAGTTGTGGAGTGCCATTGAAATAACAACAATTTTTACTTGTTTGTCAAATGAAAAACTATGCATTTTTCAAACAATTTTCCATCTATCTTCCAAACACCAAATGTTCATCAATTATGCATCTTAAGGAGGAATGTCTATGGTTTGTTTCTTCGTACCTCTTGGTTGGCTTCCATGTCAAAAATGAGGAAGATGATATCCCTCATCTTTATAAGGACCTAAATATCCTTTCATTTGTCGATAACCAGAATCTACCAGATAATATTTTTCTATAAAAACAACAAAATAAACAATAATTAATAGAGATAAGTACTAATAAAAATGTGATAAACATTAATGTATCCATTCATTCTAACCTTTAGGTGGATGTGGAAATCTTAAATGTAGTCCTCTTAATGCCTCCACAAAAACTCGAGCATCATGAGCATCACCTTCCCATTCAACCTAAATAGGTGGATGTGGAAATCCTAAATTTAGTCTTCTTAATATCTCCACAAAAACTTGAGCATCATGAGCACCACCTTCCCATCTGGCCCAAACAAATGTAAAATACATGTTAAAAATCACATATAGCTATAATGTTTTGGGTGACAATACCTTTTCGACCAACGTACGGTATATGTTTTCCTTTAGGTGTTACTATCGATATATGAGTACCATCAATTGCCCTAATACAATCTTTGAAATATGGCTAATATTGAGGGTCTTTCTTAATTTTATCAGAAACAAATTTGAAGTGGGATTTGTTTGCTTGATTACATCTACAACCATACGACAAATAACATCTAGAACTGTTTTAAACCACCTTGATAGGTCTCACTTGAGTGCTAAAATCTCTCTTGATTTGTTCTATTTGTTTAACCATGACCTAAGGCAATAAGAACATTGCTAGAGCCTCTTCCATAGGCATAAGTTTAGCTTTATTGAAGTCAATCATTATTCAAGTACTACTAACAATTTCTAAAATATATGTTTTTCTATTCTAAATTGTTGGTGACATCTATCCTCATAACCATTCAAGATCTCTATAAAAAACTTATGACCAGTATGAAAAGACGTCCTACAAGGCTCTTTACAAATATGCATCACAAAATGATGAACTACAACACCATATCCTACTTTTACTAATTGATCAAGCTCATAATCAATATCACTTACATAAAAATCATTGTTATCAATATTTTAATAATTCCGGATATGTTTGTTATCTATAACATTTTTACTACAAATTTTAGAAATATATTCACATATTTTATTATCTTACATGAAAATATTATTATTATTTAATCAATTTGGGTAAAAATTAACTTTGAAATCTAAATTTAAGATTTATTGAAAGTATGAAGACTAAAGTTAGACAATTGAAAGTACATGGACTAAAATTAAACAAACTTCAAAGTATGGAGACAAAAATTGTATTTTAACCTATTTTTTCATAAATATTTCTTTGTTCTTTCGTTCTCTCAGCTTTAGTTCCACTTCTTCTCTAAAACTCCCTTCTTTGTCTTTGACAACAACACTATTTGGTGATAATGGGAAAGTAAGCAAGAACAAGAATAAAAACTAGAAAGTAGTTCGAAAGAAGTGAACAAAAATGAGAAGAAGAACAAGAAAAAGAGGCCATCCATATAATAATTACAAAGGAAATGTACTACTATTGCCAAATTGATGACTAAAATTAGGCAAACACAATATGCAATGCATGTCTTGCGGTAGCTCTCATGCGTCAGTGGTATTGCGTTGGAATGGAAAATATGCATTGATCTCATATGCAATGACCATGCGTTCCTGTCACAAGTTTTCTTGTGCTCTCGCCAACTATAACGAGAACGCAAGTTTCTCGGGTGATCCGAGGTCGAACTCGGGGACTTATAGCTAAAGGGTATGCGGTGATGTGTTTGTAGTGGATAAATAAAAGAATAATGGGGGTGATAAGCTAAGCACTACTCCTACTCCTAACTAACAGACAAAGCAGTGGAAGTGTGAATGAGAGGTAGAGACACAACAACGGTTGACGTGTAGTAAAATGCATGGAAAAATAGATGAAATGGTGAGGATGTCTTCATCGCAACCCTAAGCTTGACTGCAAGGGTAACCCCAGTCAATGCAAGCTATGCGATCATGCTACACACACTTATGCCTAATTCTATGACGCATGCGATATATATGTGATAGTGTCGAGAGGCCTTATTCCTAAGTCTCTATTCCTTCTCATGTGCTCCCACATATAAACAAGATGACCACATACCACCATATTCTACTTTTGGACGCATGCAATATCCTATCCGTAGGGTGCATACGCTGTGTAATAGTAAACGGAGCTTATTCCTAAGTTCCTCATTCTTGCTTATGCGATCCAATCCACTCTCTCGATCCTAGATTTAGGTTTTAGACTACTCTCCCGCCTAAATGATGAATGATGCGCTCATAAGACAAGGTAATCACATAAACCTTGCTGACTTAAGATTATTCCTATCTCTAGTGAATACTTACTTACATTGCTTAATGCGACCAACCACTTACCCTCTCGAGCAGTTAGTTGTTGTTGATTCTACTCATAGACAAGCATTGCGTCCGCTTATAGACAAGTGTTGCTACAACTTCACACTAAGAAATTAAGGTTTTCTTACAATACTCACGCAATGCACACCTCTCGGTGGTTTGATACATGCTTCATATCTCTATGCCGCATGATTAAGTATACGATACTCTAGCAATCTAACTCAGTGATGCAATGAAAATTAAGGATGCTAAGTAAATGAAGATGGAGATGGAGTCGAAGGAAAATATAAGAATGTATTGCTCACAAAATGTATTAATTCTTTAAGCCAAAATGTAATTCAATACAAGGAAAGAAAAGAAATGGAAAGACCAGCTGGAAGCAATGTCTTGCTTTCAGCAGATGTGTGTCAAGGCTGCCGGTGGTGCCATGGATGGGTGGTGGAGTAGACACTCTCGAGCTCTAACTCCGGCGAAGGCTCCGATTGTCACTCAGAATGGATGAAGGAGATGAAGAACTCTCAAGCTATCTTCTCACGCTTTCGTCTGGATCACAAGGATCCACCCGAAGGTAGAAACTTGGATGCTTTGAAATTTCGCTCAAAGACTTCTATTTATAGAGCTTGATCACCGACAACATTAATGGACCTGCTCTGATTCTGACTTTCGCGGCGCCATGGTTCTTTTCTGAATCTCTGCTACTAATGGCGTGGTAGGTGAAATGTCAACATCATCTTTCGATAATCCCAATGTATGCGTTCATGCTTGCATTCCACCAACCTTGCGTTCATCCCTCTATTATGGTTATCATTATGTAGCCGCAATCTCTCTGCGATGACCGCATTCGTTTGATGACCGTAACTTCTATGCGATGATCGCATTTGCTTAACGACCGCAACTTCTATGCGATGGATGCATGCAGTCGATGGCTGCTACATACATGCGTTGAACGTATGCTTTCGTTTCTGCGATAGAGAGATTCCCTGCATGCGGTCGTCTTTGCGATAGCCCGGCTTCCGCTTATGCGTCCGCTTCCTACGTTAGCTACAAAGATAGACAATTGAACCCATAATAACACATAATAGTGGGTTAGTCGAGATTCTTAATGTCAATCGATGCAAACTTGTTTTCGCATGAATTCCTAACATAATCGCCGCATATTTTACTTAACAGCTCTCATAATTATAAATAAAAGGCCTATAATGACGTGCATTTGTTTCCATC
The DNA here is from genome assembly GCF_027475165.1 of Benincasa hispida. Taxonomy (NCBI): domain Eukaryota; kingdom Viridiplantae; phylum Streptophyta; class Magnoliopsida; order Cucurbitales; family Cucurbitaceae; genus Benincasa; species Benincasa hispida. The sequence continues at coordinate 94,424,749 of NC_143486.1, forward strand.
ATCACACCCTTAAACTTAGAATCATGCTTGTCCTCAAGCATGCTTTATGAGAGCTGTTAAGTAATTCAAAATTCACCCTCAGGCTTTCCTTTGCGATGACCAACCTTTCAGAATATAATTTACTCATACCTCAAACCATGGCCACAGCGCTCTCCTCCACTTTGGCTACTTCTTCAAAGAGATCTTTTCTAAGCTTAAATCTGGCAAGCCTTTGCTAAAAAACTTTTCTCATTCTCGCAACTTTGCGTTTAGCTTTTAAGGATGCGTTCATTCAAAAAAATTCAAAGCTTTGCGATTTTATTAGAATGCGATGTTGAACCTGGTTATGCTCTTCGTTTTGGCTCGCCCCCACGTGTGTCATACGGGCAGCCAACTTCGGTTGCGTTCCATATTCAACTCAACTCTTGTCTTACTTAATTTGGCTTGATTTTGTGCCAGACAAAGGAGTTGTGCTTATGCGTTGATCCTGGTGACTTACTTTCGTTTTGGCTTGCCCCCACGTGTGTCATGCGGACATCCAAGTACGGGTAAGTGCCTTTCACAACTTAACTCTTATCAACATGGGTTTCCCCATTGCTTTGACAGTGGAGTTGATATTCCAATTTTCTTTTTAATAGCATCGCAATGTAATGAACATATTTCTCCGGGACCGCTGCCACCCCCAAACTTAGAGGTTGGCAGCCTCTCGTTGCAAAGCTAAAGACAAACTTAACAGGAATGCAATGGCAAATGTTTGAACAAAGATTTGCACATAATAAAACTTAGATTGTCAAAATTTGAAGAAGCTATTAAAAGTAAGGGGAGCCTTGCGATGCTTAGTTGACGGATGTAGTGAATTATACGTACCATCATAGATGCATCACAAAGGAAAGCAATTGGACAAAGAGAATTTCAAAAGGATAATGCATAAACGATAACAAGAAAAGGACCTTGATAGAACACACTTGCGACCATGTTTTATACTTCATGCGGTTGAAGCCATGCATTGAAGGATGGAGGGAATTCTTCCATTGTACTGCGCACCAAGGAGAGTTATTGTCGCATCTATAAGGAGTACACGCACCACATCCAAAATAGCAGCCACATATCCAAAATAACAATAAAAATAAACTAACTAGGAAATCAAGGTAAAGATAGAGTAAAAAACGTCCCTGGGGAAATTGGAGTGTTGTCACCACAAGGAGTCTTCCATGCAGATGATTGCTCTCAACTGCTTAGGTCAAGAAGCTCATCCTGACCATTAGAACTTCTGGCAATTATTGGGCGCATGTTGGCCACCATGTGCTTAGAATTACCTTAAGCTCACGCGACTGATTGCCCTTCTATTTGGGGTCAATACTGGCTTTCGACGCATCGCCTACACTTCAATATTGTTTGCAACTTGGTCGCACAAGCTACAATGTTTCCCAAGGTAAAAAGGTTACCTACAAAAACACAAAACTCAACAAACAATTAGCTGCCAAGTCCTCGACAACGGCGCCAAAAACTGATGACTAAAATTAGGCGAATGCAATATGCGATGCATGTCTTAAGTTATGCGTTAGTTCTCATGCATCGGTGGTCATGCATTGGAATGGAAAATATGTGTTGATCTCTTATGCAATGACCATGCGTTCCTGTCACAAGTTTTCTTGCGCTCTGGCCAAGTATAACGAGAACGCAAGTTTCTCGAATGATCCGAGGTCGAACTCAGGGACTTGTAGCTAAAGGGTATGTGGTGATGTGTTTGCAGCGAATAAATAAAAGAATGATGGGGGTGATAAGCTAAGCACTACTCCTACTCCTAACTAACAGACAAAGCAGTGGAAGTGTGAATGAGAGGTAGAGACACGGCAACGGTTGACGCATAGTAAAATGCATAGAAAAAATAGATAAAATGGTGAAGATATCTTCATCGCAACCCTAAGCTTGACTGCAAGGGTAACCCCAGTCAATGCAAGCTATGCGATCATGCTACACACACTTATGCCTAATTCTATGACGCATGCGGTATATATGTGATAGTGTCGAGAGGCCTTATTCCTAAGTCTCTATTCCTTCTCATGTGCTCCCACATATAAACAAGATGACCATATACCACCATATTCTACTTTTGGACGCATGCAATATCCTATCCGTAGGGTGCATACGCTGTGTAATAGTAAACGGAGCTTATTCCTAAGATCCCCATTCTTGCTTATGCGATTCAATCCGCTCTCTCGAGTCTTAGATTTGGGTTTTAGACTACTTTCCCGAGTATGCCTAAATGATGAATAATGCGCTCATAAGACAAGGTAATCACATAACCTGGCTGACATAATATTATTCCTATCTCTAGTGAACACTTGCTTACATTGCTTAATGCGACCAACCACTTACCCTCCCGGGCAGTTAGTTGTTGTTGATTCTACTCATAGAAAAGCATTGCATCCGCTTATAGACAAGCATTGCTACAACTTCACACTAAGCAAATAAGGTTTTCTCACAACACTCACGCAATGCACACGTCCTAGTGGTTTGCTACATGCTTCATATCTCTATGCCGCATGATTAAGTATACGATACTCTAGCTACAAAGATAGATAATTGAATCCATAATAACACATAATATTGGGTTAGCCGAGATTCTTAATGTTGATCGACGCAAACTCGTTTTCGCATGAATTCCTAACATAATCGCCGTATATTTTACTTAACAGCTCTCATAATTCTAAATAAAAGGCCTATAATGATGTGCATTTCTGCCTGTCATCACAGATATTCAAATCTTCATCCCTTTATTTATGAAATTAAAAACAAACAAACAAACAAAACATAAATCATTGACGTGATGTGTGTGTCCTAACTTAAAATTTCAAACGCTCTCAAATATTATTCAAAATCTCAGTAACAATCTGGCAATCTTTAAGTGATTGCTACTGTCTCCGCCAAAACCTCCGACGACACCAAAAGGCTAGGGTATTTATTCGTAGCTTCTAGTCGCTTGTATCCCTTTCTACTGTTTCCTCAGTTAGCCACAAACCAGTCATCAGATTAAAATCATCTTCGGTGAATGTTACCTTCTTCCTCAATATGTTGAAGCTTATAACATTTGGGTTATCATCTTGAACATCCCTTAACAAAAAAACGGTGAAATAGCTGCCCATTAAACACAAGGTCCACGTCCAGCAGTGGACCAAAGCATGTTTTCCTAAACATGTCCATCTAATATTTGGTAAGCTTCTTCTTGATCAGGTCATTCATTTTATGGACCATGCAATAGACAATAGTAGGAAAATATTTATCAACAGAGACTGAATGCGTCATCTTAGCAAACTATAACAAACATATACAACATGTAAGTATGCGATCGTTTTATAAAAGTTAGGCGATCATTTCATAAAATTTGGGTGATCGTTTATAAAAGTTGATTGGTCCTTTAACAAATATTAAACAATATTTTTATATCATTTAGGTGATCTTTTTATAGTTTGTGATTAATCGTTTAATAAAAGTTAGGTGATCGTTTAAAAAACAACATGGGATCAATTTCGATGAGCTATACGAACCCAAAACCCTGATGCTCAAAAGAACAAAAAAGTCAACATGCATTAAAGGATAAGAACAACATAGTTTAGGTCACAAGAACAGTGGAAAATGGGAAGAAACAACCGACAAAAACGTGATGAAACACGCTCGGAGGAAGATCAAGGACGATGAGAGACATTGAGAGAAAACATAGAGACAACCACACAATGAGAGAGAAAATGAAGAGAATGTGAACAATCTCTTAGTAAAGTAATTGAAAAGGCACATGTCTTCCATGTTTTAATATTGAGGGTAAACTTAGTATTTCATATAGGAAAAAGTGTTGGGGTTGATGCCCTAAATCTCGTAGAGTCTTATAGTTTGTAAGCATTGTATGAACAAACATTTCTGTAATTAATAATATTTGATATGTTATTCACTTTGTCTATGAAATATATGATATTTTAGTTTTGCATTAACCACAAACCAATAAACTAACATCCAAGGTTATCGTTGTAACTTAAACATGTATGTGGAGACATACAGGCAGACCATGTTTAAGTGATAACGTAAAAAGTCTGTAGTATATGGATAAGGTTGGGTACCTTATCCTGGTGATGCTGCGAGTATGACCCACTTTGTAGGTGTTACAAATTTTGTAAAGTACTACAAATGATTTAATCCTGATCATTCATGTATTAGACATGCGAGTGGGGATATTCTATACAAAACAGTTTGTATAAGACCAGACCAAAAAATGTTTAGTCTAATTATATAACGTCGTTCATAATAGAGACTTTAATTTCACTAAGATGACCATAGGTAACATGACCTTAATCCTGAGTAAGTTGTGAACTCTACCTATGAGAGTGATCCTTTGATTTGTATGGGTGAGAATGGCCAGATCTCCGACTCAACAGGCCTACCATTTTGGGGATTCGTCTGATTGAGGAGCTGAAAACTCAGCTACACAAGATGGAATTCACTCCTTCCTCGAAGTAGGGGCAAGTAGATAAATTGCTCCCTAAAGAACTGATTCCGGATCTTTAACAATGTAGCGCCACACGCCAGAGAAGGGTTTAGTCATAACGGGACTATGATATATTGTTAATTAGAGGAATCAGTGGTACTTAAGGAGTTAGATGTAACTACGGGGGCAAAATGGTTTTTTGGCTTAGCTATACTTAGGAGCAATTTGTGAAGGGTCATCGTACTATTGATTGGTTATATCCAATGGACACAGAAATATATTTGTAGTGCGAAGAGTGCAACTGTCGGTCTTTAGTGGAGTGCTCGACAGTTAACGGATGGTGGATAATGTGATTAAAGAGTTTAATTAGTTATTCACGTACCATTGGAGCTTCAAGCTACAGGTCCATAAGGTCCCCTTTGTAGCTCAAAGGATTTAAGTTGAGAATCAGTTTTTGAGTTAATTTGAAATGTTCAAATTAATAAGAGTGAATTTAATTATATATGATATAATTGACATAATGTATATGATACATTATAGTTTGTTTGGAGAAATAAATATTTGAATATGATTCAAATATAGTTTTTATGAATGAGATTCATAGTTGTTAAATTTAATATAAATATGATTTATATTAAAATGCCATAAAATAGAGAAAAATAACTATGGTTTATATATTATATATGATGCAACATTAAAACTATAGGTTATAAATATAATATGATAAGTTGGTTATCATATTCATTTATAACTATTAATTATTTGATAGTTAATTCCCTTTTTCTCTCTAACCACCCTTAGTGGGAAGTTAATTGGTTTCGTGGCTTTTGGAATAAAATAAAATATGATTTTATGATTCAGTAGACAAGCATTCACGTTTTGAAAGAATACACGATTTGCTTGGAAAGTCTAAGTGATAGACTTGATCGCCTAAATGATTGAGGCTGTCTTGCTACGCGATAGCTTTGCCTCCCCTCGATCGTCTTCTTCCTCCAACTCCAAAAACACCCTCCTAACCAAAATAGTCAGAGCCCATCACTCCTGGGTTCTTACACCAAGAATACCAAGGTAACTAAGTGGTAGTGTCCTCCTTTGGTTCGAGTTTGGTTACTACTTGCTCGAGGATTGTTCATGCTTGTTCGACGCGTTCGTGAACGAGTTAGTTCGAGGGATTTGCTTGAAGAAAAGTTCTTCAAAGGTATAATCTCTAAACCTTGTTTCTTAATTCAAAAGCATGTTGTAATTTATGTTTTATGCATAATCTGTTCTGTATTGTTGTAAATGTTTATGTTCAATCGAAATGAGATTTGGACGATCCACTTCCGCTTAAAGGTTCTCTGTAAATTCGAGAGTTCCTTCAAAAAGGTCATTGGCAAGCAAGTTTCTAGAAAGAGGTTAGTCATAGAAAAGTTTTTGGGTTTTGTGTCATTTTGTGAAATTTTCCAAGACTGAATGATTTTGTTTGGGTCCAACAGATGGATGAACTTATTTGAGGGGCCCAAATGAAAAATGGCCCAAGATTAAAAAACAAATGAGAAGTGGCCTTCTGCTTACGTCATTACTGTGTGAAATTACCAACTTGACCCTAGATGTGTGAAAGGGCCTGCTGCTCAAAGTCATTCTCGCTCCATTGCACTCCTCGATTCTCGCTATCGCTCACTAATATCGCTCTCACTCCCCATCATGTTTCTCGTTCTCGCTTTCACATATTGACTCTCCCTATCGCTCCCCATCATGCTTCCTGATTCTCACCCTCGCTCCCGACATACTCCTCGATTATCGCTCTCGCTCCACCATCATGTTCCCAGATTCTCGCTCTCGCTCGCTGATTCTCATTCCCCAATTCTTGCTCTCGCTCCTCATTGCAATGGAAGAAGAAGATAAACGCATAACCAACCTAATGTGAAAATGAAGGTGAATGTAGATGAAGACAAATACAAATGATGCAAATGTGAAGATGAAAACGAATGCAAACGAAGAAGAACCAACTAAAAGAGGAAGAAGAGAAACGAAGAAAAAACACAGAAAAAAGGAAGAATAAATGACGAACAAGAAATGCAAAAAAATAAAAATAATAAAAAAGCTGAAAAATTAAGAAGTACGAATAAAAAAGGAAGAATGAAGAAGGGTCAAAGTAACATGGTGATGATATCAGTAAAAGGTCAAATATTGTTGGTTTTTATATTTGAGAAATTTGTACGGATGGCCCATTTTGGGGGGCCCAACTAAAAAATAACCCACATTGGAGGAATCACTAAAATTTGGCCTTTTGTTTACGTCAGCCACCTGTAAAATTACCCAATCCTCGAAGATATGCACAATTAGCCCCCCCGACATCCCAGTCTCGATTCCCAATCTCATTCCCCATTCTTGATTCTTGTTTTCTGATCCCAATCCACGTCATAATGCACACTTCCTGATCCATTCCTATTCCTAATACTCTCTCCCGTTTTCAATCCTCTTTATCGATCACGATGTTGATTCCCATTCCCATTGGAAATTAATGTAGTGTACGAAACTAACAAAGCACGCAATCATATCAAATCAATTTAATGAAACTTGCTTAAGAAGCATCGTTCAAAATTCAAAGAACACAAAATATTTTGTTTGATATCTATTTCTAATAAAGAATTATTATGTCCAAATTTTTTGAAGAACCCATATGTCCAACTGAATGACGCTTAGCATCCCCAACAAACAAAGAATCAATATTATATTAAATAACTAAATATAAGTTGCTGGACACAAGTAAGTAAATGCAGAACTTCATATACTTTATTTCGTACTTATTCTTTTTTCAAATATAAGACATATCACATTTTATAGGATGTAAATGGTGTACATGACCTGTTATTAATAAAAACAAGCATGTGTCAAGGAAATGTAACAATATAAACGACCACTAACAAGATGAAATATGGGAACAGGTAAGGAATGGAGGAGGTATAGGAACAAGGCCGAGATCGAGTAACGGGGACGATGAACAGAACTGGGAATGGGAGCGAGGAACGAGATTGAGTAATAGAAGTGAGGAACGAGAGCGATATAAGTGATCGAGAAAATGATATAATTGAATTGATTCTCATGGTCTATTTTTTTATATTATTTTGAAGGATGAATACAAAGAAGTTATTCATTTGACATGATGGAAAATGGAGTGACAGTAAACAATGCTATGAGAGAGGTCGTTTGAAGGGCATCGTGGTGTCGAGGGCATTGAGGTAGGCTGATTTGTTGGGATTGGTGTCCTAATTTTCCTAGAGTCTCGTAGTTTTTTTTTTTTTTTTTAAAAATGATAAAAGCATAGAGCTTTTAATGAAGCAAATCTAGAGACATTGAAAATTAATAGATGTATTTAGAAAAATTTAAAAATCAGAAACATTATTTCGTATCCGTAATAGTGCGAAAAAAAGGAAGGCCCACATACCCGGAATACGAACTAAGCTAGAACATGTGAACTAAGCCCAGGGGATGATCGAGGATTGAAGGTCTGGAATTGTGGACACAGGGTGGAGGCATATTGGAGGGTATTAGCTTGCCTTGAATCTTCCTCTGTTGACTGGAAGAGATACCCGAAAGGCATCGCAGGAGTTTTTCCAGCAAGTTTGAAAGCCTTTAAGCATTCCCCGGTGCTTATGCACCTTCTAAAAGTCTCTGTCCCTGTATCGTAAAACTATTACGTGCTGGATAGTCACCCATCACACGGCTCTCAAACCCAACCCGTGGTGGATCCCGGATAGTTACAACATCGAGGTCGATGTAACCAAGTGTGACTTAGAAAGCACCTAGCAGCAACCTAACGTTCGCTATTTCGATTTTGCTAGTCCTTGGGAACAGCGTAGCGACGGATAATTAAGAATCAGAATAGGTCCAGTCCAGGTGTCTTAACAACAAGCCGTTGGGCGTGACCTTCTCCTTGTTGAATGTTTATCCTTTTGGTTTGGAATACCTCTTTCTTCTCTCTATCGTCCACATTGGCATCTTTCTGTTCAACTCCCATGCTTTCTATTGGTCAAGAACCAAGATTCGGGATAGCGAAAAACTCGCTACTTGCCCTCCTTAAACAAAATTTTCTTTTTACTGTATCACATCGCGTCTTGCTTCAGGATGATCAGTCTACCCCTTATTTTGACTCTTTATCTCTAACCTTTTTTCTTTGCCTAAGTAAAGAAAAGAGTTGCTTTCATTACAGAAAGAAGACTGAAAACCCTAAAAGAGTGCTTAGTCCTTAGGTTTTTATCCCGATTGCTTCCCAGAGGGAGTAGGAAAGGTAGCGGTTCGACTTCTAATATGCTAAAAGGCTTTCTTTAATCACCTACGCTCAAGGGGAAATCCTTGAATTACTCCCGTAAGAGTAGAGGCAGAGAATGAATTTCCGTAGGGTTAAAGAGATCAGTCCTAGCTGCTTTCGTTCGTGAACTCTCAACTGGGAAATTGTTAAGAGAAGAAGTATCAACGAGATCGGTAGTATATTCGTTATAAAAAGATTCTGATTCATTCCCTTCAGCTCCAAGAAATAATATACTTAACTAACGCATTAGTTCCGTTGCTTGATGTGAGTATTGAACAGGGTATAGATAATTCGAGAGAAAATTCAGATGCCAGGGTGGATCCTACTCCGTATTTACCAGCGAAAAGGGGCACCCAGATATAGATATGCAATTTCCTTTGGCTTTGTCACGAGCTGGATTTGAACCAACTTCTTGTAGCAAAAGACAGTCCCAGCGAACTACCTTTCATTCTGATCGTGACTGAAAAAAGAAAGAAGAGAAAGAAGCGACTCTCCGGTCGTTCCCTTTTTCTTATTTCACCTATTTTCCCTTGATTCTGTTACAAGGATGAATGAAACTTCTCGTACGAATTAGCTCATTGATTCTTCCTCTTTCTCTTTCTTCGATAATTACATATCTTAAAGCTCCTCCCCCTATTGGTCGAGCGGCTTCGCTCCTCGTAAACTAGTCCGAACGAATGCTTAGTTTGCCTTTCTGAACAAGGGGAAAGAACTGCAACTCAATCATTTCTTATTCTTCCTCTTTCTCTTTCTTCGGAAATTGAAGATTGAAAGGAAACCCAATTGAACATCTTTAGCTCGTAAACTCTTTCTCTATTACCGCAATTTCTCATTCTCAGGGGGTCAGATGAAATGGAACAACTCATTCTCCCTATTTGGAGAGCTGCTTCACTCCTCATAAACCTTGATTCTTCCTCTTTCTGTTACTTTTACCTTTATCTCTTTCTGATTCCTATTTTACCTTTTTCTTCTGAAACATTCCTATAAAGCTCATTTACTTATCCCTCTCGGTAAAGCTGCTTCGCTAGTCTTTACCTCTTCTAAAGTAATATCTTTACCTCTTCTCAAGTAATAAAAGACAGGGTCGAGCGAGAACTGAGAATTGATTCACAGCGGACGGATGAAAGAAAGAGAGAAAGAAGCTACTCCTCGGCCTTGATGATGAATTTACCTTTCTCTTCTATTCTGGTATTTCATCCATCGGTTGTTCAATCAGTCATTCCCTGTATCAGATGAAATTCCTCAACTTCTGACACTTATCGTACTTATTCCAACTAGCAACTCAATCATTTCTTCTTTCACAAGGAATGCAACTTGATCTTGACCTCAGATTCATGAAACTGATCATTTCTTCTCCTCTCCCTATTGGTTGGTCGTTCCCTGCAACTCAATCATTGAAGATTCGGGCTCAGATTCATGAAACTGATCATTTGACCTCTTCTCAAGTAAGAAAAGATAGAATGGAAAGGAAAGGGTCGAGCTGATTCAATTCCCCAACTTCTCATTGTCTCCGTCACTCTTTCTCAGGTTTACTTTATAATCTCTGAACCCTTTGTTGAATTGAGTAAGAGAAGAAAAGGGAAGGAGAAGTATCTTCTTCGGTGGATCCCTCTTGTTTCTGTTTAGTCCCCTTCGTTTCGGAAGTGGTTTCTATTTCTACATCTGTTTCTTCCTCGCTTTCCCCCCTTTCCTCCGTTTCTTAGGTTTCTTTCAGTTTCTTAGTAACAATGGGTGACAGTATTCTGCCTAAATAGTAGACACAGGTAATAAATAAGAGAATACTAAAGATTCGAGCCATAGAATTTCTCAATTCTGAGACAAGGTACTTATTAGATCTAATAAGTACATTAGATCTAATAGAATTATTTTGCTGTATCCAGACTAATATCAATCCAACCCATTTCATGAATAAAATGTGACCAATTAACCAACCAACAAAACTACTTGTTACAAATAACATCTTGTTGTTGCATCGAAACATAGAAATGTTGACTAATCTGACTAACATTGAACTTGGTAAAATGAAATGGTTGAATAATTGAAAAATGAGATTATTCAGGAATACACATTGAATGCTAAGATTACGCATTGAGTTTCTGGTAGTAGATCCATAATCAAAAAAGTGTTTGTGATTGTTCCAGAAGAAATGAAACAAAAGATACGGTAGAGCTAGGACAGTTATTGTATGAGGTCTACCCAATGCTAGATGCGGAGGCGCATAATAGATCGATATGAAATGAGTTGTCCCGTAATAAAACCTGTAGTTGCCGTTGGTATTCTCGACGAAGCCTATATATATACCCACATAAAGTGGGGAGACCCCTTAAAGCAACAAGCGAGAATGGCTAGGTTGATAGCTGGGTTAAAGAAAAGGCGAGTATGAAAAGACGTATCGCGTAACCGTCCCTGTAAGCAGCTGAATTCTTTCTTGATCTATGAACCGACTTGTCTCATTGATACTACTAGGAATTGAATCATTATGGTGGCAAGGAAAAGGGAATGGAAAGGTTGCTCAATCAGGAATTCCCTAACTCTTGATCTAGCTTCTTCCCTGCAACTTAGAGTACTTATTTATTATCGTATTATAAGAAAAGTGCTTTCTTTCTTCTTCAAGGTTGTTAGTTGATCGAGAAACCTCCGCCCAAAGGTGCTTTTTTGAAAGCCGGTCACCGGTAGGCTAAGAACTCTATCAATAGGTTGAGGAAAGCTAGAACTCAGAAGATTTAGTAGGGGAGGATTTTGAGTTTGGTTTGATGATATTATTTAAACGGTGAAGGATCGAGTCCATGCCAGACAAATCCAACATTCGAAAGACGACAATCACAGCATCACGACTCGAAGAACATCACTTGAGGGAGTGAACCCTATGAGATCGATAGACAACCCGTAAAAGGAAGACAAGCAGCAGCGGCTACTGCTTGTCCGGGATCACTGGGACTATTTGATGGTCTGTAACCCAATGACTTGTTCTCGTGAATCAGAATATGTCAGTGTTCCGTTAACCGTTCTTTTCTCACTACCATGGAAGAAAAGCTTTTTTGCTAGAATCTGGTGTGGTTGAGCTAGTGCTTCATACCTTACTGAACGAAGAAGGAAAGGCAATGAATAAAAGGACTATTCCCAGTTAATAGGAAAGAGTATAGATTTTATTGAATCAGCTACAGGTCTCAGGTTCAAATGAGAAATGGGCAGCAATACCTGTCATTCTTAGGATAAGCAGTCTCTGCTTTAACAGGTACTGCTGTGAGTGAGGGAGTAAGGATCAGATGTCACGTCAAAAGTTTTAGATAGTAAATGAAATGGCAGAGTTGCCTTGTGTTGTGAAAAGCATCATCGAGAATTCTATAATCACACCCGGCGAAATAAGGTTTTACCTAAGGACGGTTGCTACTCGAATGCCTAACCTACTCATGTTAGCGAAACTGGAACTGGGATAGCGTCGGGTCATTCTATTGTTTCAGAACTAGGCTTTCTTTCGGTGGAGAAAGAGAGAGATGAGGAGTCAAGTGATCCCAGTCATTAGTCCTATGATCCTAGTTTCGTTTTGTTTTAATTGGCTATAGGTCACGAACGGGAAAAGAGGCTTTCTAATTCTTTAGCAGTCTGGAGGCATACTCCCTTTTCCTGATGATCTTTGGGTCAGGTTGGATCCATTTCTGGGTCAAAGGGCCTATGCCCTCCAGCATAGAAAAAAACCTTCATAGAACAGAGAAAACTCTCGTACTTCTCCAAACATGATCCAAAGTTTCGATGATCTCAAGTCCCTCTCTCGTGATAGGTAGAGAATCCGACCTTTCCTTGACCTTAATTGATGGCATAGCTGGAAAGCCACCCCCAATCATATTGCTAAGTTCTAGATTTACGCTAGGCACAGAAGTGAAGAGTTCCGAGTCTACTTGAGAGCGATGTAAATGAGTGATTTCGTACATTACATTAAAGGTAGGTTGGGGGAGTTTCGTGCATGATCACGAATTGAAAGATGGGAACACGTTGATCTTCTTCATTGATGCGGCCTCAAAAATCAGTGTGCTTGTCTTCCTAGCTAAATTTCTTTTTCATTACACTGTGCATGTCCTCCAAAAGAATATTTCTCAATATATCACTAATGAAAGTCTTGTGAGGAAAGCAAGTGTTATGACTACAAAGACGGCCACTTGCATCTCTTATTGGTATGTTGCAAAAACGATTGATCAAATCAACAAGTTGTGGATTATGAATAATCGTTTTGATTTGATCAATCAGTCTTTCTGTGGGAACAGTTATACAAGAACATGAGCAATCTAGTATAAGAAGTTCTTCCACCCCCCTCCACTCTTGGATTCTTGAGTGGTAAGGAGCAACTGAATCTAATCCTTTAATATTATATGTGGAGAAACAAGAATCACAAAAATATGAAGATGCTGCTAATATTTCAATTAATAAAGCCCCTAGAGCACCAATGACAACATGGTCCTCAAGAACAGTTGGTTCCATAGAAAATGAAGAAGGTGTCCGGTCATCATCCCTATATTGAATAACTAAATGTAGTGGTGAAAGAAAAGGAGTAACTACCAAAAAGCAGAGAATTTTGTATGGATAGAAGGCCTACTTCAGAGAGGTAATTGTTGTCAGAAGTCTTAAATACAGAATGTACTTCATTGAGTTTAAAAACTAATGAATAAAGAGAATATTTTTTGTTACTACAATAAGTCCTAGTTGTTTGATGTAATATAAGCTTTGATTCATTTTTGGTTTTGTATTCATTTGATATTTCAATGAAAATTCCATGTGGGGAAACAGACTCAGTTAGCGCAAGAACTAGGATGATGGTCCCAACCAATATTGAACATGTTTTTTGATTCAAAACAGGTTTAGGATTGATATTGAGAGGATCAAAAGAGTTGAGGGGAAAGAGATCCCTTGCTATTTAATTGAGTGGCTCACCACATGGGCATGGGCTATTCACAGTAGGATGTAAAGAGCAAACATGAGTTAGGTAGGTATCAGAAAGCACGTTTCTTAATAATTGAAAATCCGGGGATGTCCACGCAAATGGATGCTCATTCAGTGGAAGGGGGACACGAATACACATAATACCAATAAATAATACAAATCACAATAACAAAGCGTAGGTCCCGGATATATGCATAATTTAATGCATCTGAGAGCTTAAAGCTCCGTATTCTCTCACTCTTACGGAATACATCCGCTAGATTGAGTTTCCGATTCAATCTACCTTCTAGTGGTAACCGATCACCTTCAATTGGTATAGTGAATCGATTAACATCAATCTTGAGCGGAAAGCAATCTTTCCCTGTCAAAGGTACCCATGGAGCTAGGGTATATTCAACCCTTGTGGATTCATCATAATTGTAGATAAAGGTATTGCTCCCCAGGGCTTTAGCCTTCATTACAGAGCTTCGTAGCTCCGTCTTATATTCGGGGTTCCCCAATAAATCCCTCATACGGAGGAGACTGGGCCCTGATCCACTAAGTTTGTACCATAGAGGAACATTCGAATGACGTCGTATCACTGGTTTCTGTGATGTTAAAGAAAGTAAAAACGAATTCATATTCAAATACAAAATACACACCTCTTCGGGCCTATTGATCAAACTTCCCAAAGAACTTCTTCTGCTCCTCCTCCGAATAGGGAAAGATACCCTATAAATCATCGTTGGTCCTTTTACACACAGTAGATTCTCACAATCCTGGTGGCAGCTTACCAGTTGTGATAAACAATGATACCATTAGACCTAAACTCAGAACATTCTGCTCGATTCCACTAGCATTCATAGTTATCTCAGTAAAAGGATACTGATGTTCAAAGGCAGAGAGTACCAATGCCGAAACATCGTTAGGTGTACCTAATGAAAAATCCCGAAAGTACGGGGTATGTATAAGATCATAAGGTTTCATGGTGAACATTGGGTGATCAATTGGTAGTTGATTCACTAAGCCTGGTATAAAGCTATACCAGACAGCACAGCCAAGACCTAAAATTGACGCAACAAAGATACGAAAAAAATATCCATTATATTATAATGGCTTATTACATCAATAACTTGACTTTGATCAAGGTGATTAAAAACATCTGACACAGAAGTTCCAAAGAACATAATTGATTGATAATCCGTGATGGCAAGTAGTTCTTTACTTAAAGAATCTAACCTAGCCAAGTCTAAAAGAGATAAATCAAAACTATGAGTCAAATAAGGACTCGGATCTGGTAATCGATAATGAAATTCCAGGCCTTTCATATACTCATGGTATGACTCGGTTCCCTGGACCGTAGCAACCAATACTTCCCACCGGGTTTTCCTATTTCGGGACTATATGCAAGATGCAAATGCATGCAATGCTTAGGTGTAGTGAGGTGGTGTGTGCTTATTGAAAATAGGTGAACCCTAAGTTTCTACATATTCTATTTTGAACAAAGGAAACAAGAACAATGGGAATGTTGGTTCATTTTCAAGTCAAGCTATTGAGAAGCCAAAAACCATAGATTTGAGGCTTCTATTCCCCAGTGGAGTCGCCAGCAGTAGCGCCTGCATTTTGTTTGGCACCGCTTGCCACATCATCACGACTTTGGCCACAAAGCCCTATCAAAAGAGGAGAAAAAGGGGTTTAGAGTCGCCACCTAGGCATAGGGCCTTAGAACTCAAGAATTTGACTCCGAGTCTACCAACCATTGGTTCGGGTAAGGCCTTCCTTTATATATTCCAGTATAGTAGCGGGGCGTTAGCGCAGGCAAGAAAACGGAAGAAGCAAGTCATTCATTTTACTGAAAAAAGTCAGTCATTCAGAATTTCGTATTACATAAATATGTGACGATTTTTCTTTAAGTAAGAGATTGGCCATCGCCCAAAGGCGGCTCATTGAGCCGGTCATGGGTTGCTAAGAGCCTTTCCTCACTTTAGAAGAAAAGCCACTTGATTTATTAGTAAGGGGACGAATATTCGTTGTATATCTATATTGGACTTTCGATTTAGCGTTGTTTTTTTTCAGTATATATAATCCAATGTTTAGTGAGATGACTTTCCTACTGACGGAATCGCTTGAATTAGTTGAAGGAAAGGAGGTGGCTGGTCTCACTGGAGAGGAGAGTTTTGACAGCGAGGGAGGCAGGGGTGCGTGCGTCTGCTGGTATCGTATATAAGAGAAAGGCTGCATTTAGGAGTGATCTTTCCCTCTTCTTCAAGCTAGTGGTGATCTCACTTTCGAAAGAGAGTCTCGATGTGCTTAGTAGCGCGTAAACAGAACACGTAGCTCCATAGCGGAACTAGTCACTGGCTACAGGTTTCTTTCCTACCGGACCGGAGGCAGCCGAGAATGTTATGTCAAAAAAAAGGACCAACGACGATGAAGGAGTAGAAAGAAGAAGTAGGGGCTAGCCTGCCTTTTTTTTATAAGAGTAGGGGCGAAGCAGCTCGACCGAGAGGAAGAGGGGCGGCATCGAATGATTACGATCTCGACAAAGAGACAAAGCCAAGAGGGGAGAGCACTTAGACAATTCACTTTGAGTACAGGGAAGTCCGCTGGTAGGAATTCCTCAGGGTGTATTACGGGTTTTCACCGAGGGGGTGGATCGAAGCGATTGCAGCGAAGAATTGATCTGAAACGAAGCACTTTGTCTATGGGCATTGTGGAAAGAATAGAATATGACCCTAATCGTTCTTCTCGGATCGCTCCAGTACGATGGAAAGAGGGGGTCCGCCAGAGGAAATGCAAGACGATAGAGGAGTTCGCTCCGCCGCGTAAGATCCTCGAACCTACCACGACCACCATCCGCGGCCTATTTTCGTTCTCTTCCCCGCCCGGGAAGGTGGATCAAAGAAAGGTAGCTTGCTTCTCTCCTGGACGGATGGCGGCTTATGTAGTGGTCGGCCTTCCTACCAGGATGCCTCCTTGGTCGAAGAGCCCCTTTACTAGTACTAGTAAGGGCGCAGGAAGCAAAAAACCTTGCACGAAGGACATTTTCTTCTCCGCCTTCTCCTCTCAAAAGACCAAGGGAGAGACAGCATCCCTTTCCTTCGGTAGCTCTTTTGGTTTCCCAAGGTTAGCGGTAGCTGGGGCAAAGCCCGCTTTCTTCGCTCCGCGAATGAGAGAGAAACTCAGAGGAAAAAACACGTTCTCTCTTTGCGAGGTCCGAAAGTGGAGAACGCATAGCATTCTCTGGGCACATAGGATTAAACGTAAAGCTGCGCTTTCTTGGCGGAGTTTTAGGCGGCAAGAGACTTTAGGGCTTGTTGGAGGTGCTGAGCATAACGAATCGAAACCAGAGACGGATCAAGGTAGCTTACCTGCCAAGCCGATAGGCGAAGGGCCGAAGGATGGAGCATGCAAAGTCAATCGTGCACCTGTCGTGTGACCCGTTGGTCCTAAGCAATGTCTTACGCGAAGCGACCCACCTAGAAAAGCTCGCCTTTATGTTAGGAGGGCACTAAAATGGAACTTCGATCGGATGCGGGTATCCAATCCCGCCGCTGAGATGTCAAGCGGATTCCTGGGCGTTGACGAATGGCCGGCCACCTTTTACGTTAGAAGAGCAAAAGGCCCGGGGCATAGCTGGATGAACCAATGTGAATGAGTGTAAGCTTTGTGACCCGAACACGATTGGTGCTGACCACACTAGGTGCTACCGTGGTAGCAAGAGAGGCCAGGCGGTGACAATTGAGAGGTTGTCACTGAGCATTCCTAGTCACACGGGAAGAGAGGTCAAATGGCAAGGCCATACGCCCGTTTGGCTCCTCGCGGAGTATAGCTCACATCCAAACATCTGATTGGGGAACGAGGCAACGCCCATGAAGCTCCGGCGGAAAGGGAAGGCCTGCCAGGCCATATGCTCATGGGTGCAGGATTCTTCGAAAAAGCGCGGGCTGACTCGGAGACCTGGGACCTTGGCTTAGCAACGAATGAAGAGGAGCTCTTCGAGCTTTCTCCACCAGTGGCTTATGTAGTGGTCGGCCGGCGGAAAGCTCGCTAAGCTTCGCTTCCCTCCCCCCCCTTCTCCTCTCCCTATCGGTCGAGCGTCTTCGAACCTTCCCTTTTTCAATGAAGTGGAAAGTCTTCACTTAGTAGTCGGCATTCTATAAGTGACTTGTCGAGTCTACGAAGCTTTGCTTCTTGTAGTCGGCCCGTAATGCCTCCCTTCATTTGCTTGCCTCCTTCCAGCTCAGAATGCCGTTCGCCTTTACTTAGTATTGAGTATTAAGTAGCTAAGTTGACAAAGGTGAACAGCCCCCTCTTCCTTATAGTCGTAAAGGGCCTCTCAGAAAAGCCAGGAAGGAGGCATTCGAAAGGCCGACCACTACACGGACTCTATACTAAGTCATGAGCGATAGCGAAGCCAAGCCTTCGCCTATAGGCGAAGGGACGAAAGCCCGACAAAGGCCTATGATATAGTAAGAAAGTACGAAAATCAGTACATTAAGGTTACAAAGTAACTTAGCCGTCTACAAAGGGAAAGGCGTCGGTACGGAGTCACGTCAACTGTGGATATATACTAGGTAGGCTAGTTGGAACGGAGTCTTAAACTATGGACTGAGACTACACTAAGGAACAAAGAAGCTTGACTGAGCAAAGAAGTCAAGGAACGAAGCTGTTTCTCTAATAATAGCCACTTATTATAGTTGGCAAGGCTTTTTTGAAAGTTTTTTTTTTTCTATTTAGAGAGAGGGGGCTTTAAGTTCTTAGGAAGAGCCGTACGAGGCAGCTCACGTACGGTTCGGGAGCCGAGCCTCAGCACAGGGACTTAGGTCAACACTTATTTAATAGCCAGTCATCAATTGGAAGCGGGCAAGATGGTGATGAATTGCGATTGGTCCAAACCTTCGACCAGCGACTTATTGCGACCCGCCCAGAATGGCCATACATACTAAGACCTTATTCACACAGCGAAGAAAGGCCGAATGGAAGGGGGCAGTCAGCTGGCTGCTTCTTGGCCACGCCCCCCCGCAACTAGATACGAGATACTTTATCTAAATTCTCAAATAGGAAATTGCATACCATTTGCCGATATACGTATAGGAACATGGGTACATGATATAGAATGTCATCCAGGTCAAAGCGCAAAGCTGGCTCGAGCCGCAGGAACTTTTGCTAAAATAATGAAGGAACCAGCACCCCCTACACTCTCTCTTAGGCTTGTGCGGCTACCTTCGGGTGTTGAAAAACAAATAAAGTCCCTCGCCATTATTCTATTGGTGGTAGCGCTACTTTTTCTCTGGAGCTACTGTATTAATCAATTAGTGGCGGATACTGGTTTTCTCTTTGTGCATCGTTCGGGATTGATGCGAGTAAAATCGAACTACATTGGGATTGATTCCGAGGTTGAATCGGTAGGTAAGTCAAACACAAGAAAGAAGTTCGACCTCAGCCCAACAGGTGTATGCATTCATAAAAGATGAAGTCCTACGTGATAAGCAAGAAGATAAGGGAAGAAAGAAGAAAAGAACAGATATTTCTCGTTCAACGAGTTTCAAAGAACATCTATTGTTTGCTCGGGAAAATCAATGTAACATACTATTTGACTCTGTTTAACAGATATTCTTCTTTACAGGTACAATCAATACAATAGTGAGAGGTAATAGCAGAGTTACTTGTTCTCTCGGTAACAGAGTTGGTAACATAGAACATTACAGATAGAACAGGTATTCTTCTTTTCACATTTATTCTGAACTGTAGAACTTCGTTGGCAAAATGTACCGAATTTGGCTTCTGCAATCATTGCTGCAGAAAGAATGGTAGATGACATGGAAAAACATACTCATTCGCACAAACAAAGGGGAAACTTCTTCGAGGCAACAAGACGGGTGGAGTGGAGAGCAAAAGAAAGGGGAAGAACATGCTACCAAAGAGCTGGGAACAAGCCTGGTAAACCTAACAAAGGGTTGGGGTTGTTTCATTTGTGGAGGCCCTCAAAGAGCCCGTGACTGCCCAAATCAAGATAAATTGAGTGCATTGATCGCAGATGACAGACAGGGGGAGAAGTTCGCTTCTTACCCCCCGTATGCTTCACACATTCAGTCTTTCTTCTCCCTTACGTGATAGGGCTCTAAAGCCAAGTGCTTGCTTCAGTTACAACCCTGAATTGAATGGGGTGGGTTCGGTTCGTTCGAAACTATTCTTTAAATCTGACTTTAGGGCCTAAACGTTTATGGTCAATAAAGGAAACATTCGCAACACCGCTTATCTTCTATACTCTCCGCTAAGCTCCTCGGCAACAAACAGGACTCTTATAGACGAGATCTATTCTCTTAGCTCGGTGTACTCATGGTAAGAAAATCTAGGTACTGGAAACATCCCCGAGTTTGGGAATTTTCAATTTGGGTGACGGTATTCTGCCTAAAGAGTAGACACAGGATAATTAAGAGTATAAGCTCGATCCGCCTTCACTTACACAATTTCTTGAGTTAGACCTAAAATAGACGCAGAAAGGACTGATAGTGCTTCCATCCTATCTATTGAAAACAAGAGCATAGAAGTAGCTGACAGGCAGGGTAGCTGACTTGCTCTTCCTACTCCCGTATGTTCTTCTTTCTATTCTTTTTTCCAATGAGAAGAAGGACTTGCGTAACCCCTGGCTCAAACCCACCCGTTAGAGCAGCGAGCTGGTTACTGCTTGAAGTCGAAGGCGGGAAAGGGGTAATGCATAGAGGATTGGACGGGCTTGCTTTAACCGAAGGGGGAGAAAGAAAGGAGTACGAAAGAAAGACTGATTGGAAGACAGGGCCTTTCTTCAACTCAAAAAGGATACAATGAAAATGGAAGAGAAGTAAGGGGTGAGGATATATCCATAGTAATGAGAACCCCTGTCTTGCTATTTTCCTTAGGCTTTCAAGTAGCAGTACCCGTCTATGCTATCTTTGCTGGAGTTCTTTCTTTCCTTTCTGGAGTTCACGACTTCTTGTTTGATAGCTCGCTGCGTGACTTTCTGGATGTTAAACCCTGAGGGATGTAGCTAACTAAGGCAGTCTGGATGCTAGCCAAGAGCGGAGCAACACCTTGCCTGCAAGCTTTATGAGATTGTAGCTTTCTTCTATTTAAAAAAATGGATAGCTAGATAGGTAGAGTCCTTACTTTGAGTCTCAACACTTATTAGTTCTTTAGTCAGAAGTGAAGGTCGCTTGGTTCTGATAGGGAATGACACTGAGAGATAGGAAGAAGCCCATGCAAAATCAGTAGATCGGGAAAAGGGAGTCAACGGGGGCAGTTAGCCCGGTCGATAGATGCGGTGCTGAGGTCGCACTTCTCTTTATGAGTCTGTCCATTCGAGCAGTTTGTCGGAAAGAGAGCAGTGGATGAACTATCCCAATCTCTATCTTGAGTACCTGCGCTTACTGATTCAATTACAAGTGGTGGTTGACTCTTGATTCAATTCATCTGCACTGCTATCCCATTCCCCTAAGAGCAAAGATAGACGGTGAACCAATCGAATCAAAAAGCAAAGAATTTAGTTGGTGATGCTTACTTCAGAAACAAAGCCATTAGTCTCACTCAAGAAGTCAGCTGCCTCTCTTCTTCTTCTTCCTCTGCTTCAGGCGTGGGCAGAGCTTTTTATGTCTACCCTATTCGGTTTCTTGATTCCGAGACGAACTCCACCGCATCTTTCTCATGACGTTTCTCCTTCTCAAAACTATCTTCCCCACTGTGTCCTTCTGGAGATGGGATTGCGTTTCTGATCACCTCTAATGCGGATTCTTTCTGCCCCGGGTATATGGGTCTCCCAGAACTGGCCTTAGATGGGGAAGATTCATTCATCGCTGTGGAATTTGATACCAGTTTCGACCCTTCGCTTGTTGACATCAATGGGAATCATATAGGTATTGATGTCAACCATATAGGTATATAAGCGAGGGCGTATCTTTGGCTTCCGTTAATGTTGTTTCAAGGGGGATTGATTTGACCAGTGGGAGACAGATAACGGTTTGGATTGAGTACAGAGATGCAATGAAAATGATCCGGGTGTGAATCGGGTACTCGCCGATTAGGCCTCCAAGTCCTCTTCTTGTTGCCCAAATTTACCTCTCCAAGCAATTAAAAGATTGAATGCATGTTGGTTTCTCTGCCTCTAACGGACAGGGCTCAACAGTTCACATTGTTGATTGGTGGCAATTCAAGACCTTTGGGTTTCTTCCATCTGGTGGAGAAGTGGCTATTAAAAGGTTTGAGAGGGCCAATGGAATTGATTGCGTGCGCAATCCTTGAACCACAGAGTTTGAAACAATGGTGGGTTGTTTACGGCACAAGAACTTGGTTCAGCTTCAAGGATGGTGCTGTGAAGATACTGAGTTAGTCCTGGTTTATTATTACTTACCCAATGGAAGCCTCAGCAATATTCTCCACAGAAACTCCAATTCGACGAGAGTCCTGTCATGGAAGCAAAGATTTCATATCGTTTTGGGGGTTGCTTCTGCTCTTACTTATCTGAATGAAGAATGTGAGAGGCAATTCAATTCAAAGAAAGAAATGTGAAGACTTGCAATATATTGCTTGATGCGGAGTTCAATGCTAAGCTTGGGGATTTGGGTCTGGCAGAAGTTTATGAACACAGTTCGAATACAAGAGAAGCTACTATACCGGCAGGAACAATGGGATATCTTGCACCTGAGTATGTTTATTCGGGTATTCCCACTGAGAAGACAGATGTTTACAGCTTTGGTGTGGTAGTGTTAGAGGTGGCAACGGGGAGAAGGCCTCTTGATGATAATGGAATTGTGGTTGTTGACTGGGTCTGGGACCTGTGGAAAAAGGGGAAACTAATTGAGGCAGCTGATTCGACGGTTGATGGGGAAGAAGGGGTGGAAATGGAAAGGATGCTGATGATGGGACTTTCTTGTGTGCACCCAGACAAAAAAGGTGAGCGCCGATGAAGGAAGCTGCAAGGATTCTTAGAGGTGAAGCACCACTCTGTGTTGCCGGTGAGTAAACCAAGAGTGGGCATTTGACCAGTTTTACCTGAATCTGAAGAAATATTGAATCTCGGTGGAGATCGTCCCAGTCTTGATGATGCACTGTATATGACCCAACGGAGCCAATTTAGCTAAGACTTGCTCAGGAAAGGCCACATTACTTCAAATGGTTGTCAGTATGGGGTCTTTGTTGCAGTTGGTATCAGACATGGTTGAAGCTTGTTAACCAACACCAGTCTTCAATTTTTTATATCGGTGGAATTCCACCTTTCAACAAACCTCAACGAAGAAGTTGTGTTTCCTTTAATATAGTTTTTTATAACTATTCCTCTCCTTATAGTCGAGTGTATTATATAACCTCTGTAATGCCCGAAAATGAAGTATGAATTCCAAATTCTTATCTATTTCATTCTCATTTTTACCGTTATGCACCTATTTCTGCTTATTTCTTGTTGTATAATTTTGATACCTGTTGTCGACTTATTGTTAAGACTCTTTTTTATTTCATAGTTTGAAACTGTATTAACGCTCACCTCCACCCCAAGGGCTCAGGCCCTGGTAGGGGTGGAGTCGAGCTAGCCCAGATATAGTCTTTCAGTTCCTTTCTGATAAACAATACTACTCATAACGAAAAAGATCTCGATTTATTTACAGACAGATATCGTGTGTACTGATTGACCAGATGCGACCGATACCTGTTGACAGATGACAGACAGAAGAGCGGGAAGTAGCATATCTTTCAAGAAAAAAATTATGTTACTTACAAGCAAGTCGCCCCCCCTTGAATAAAATAAAAGCAGCTATCTTGAATAAAAGAGGGAAGCGGTATTGATTGGATTGACGGATTGAGGACGTCAGTCATGCTTTACCAATTTCCAATACCTACAGTTGATCTTGCTGATGTAATTTGAGCATAAAAAGCTTCTATTTCTTTAGCACCTCTTTAGCACCTAGTCATGCATGCTGACCGAAGCACCTGTACTTCAATCGATTAACCAAGCACGGGAGATATTCGCTAAAAAGATAACCGGGATATTGAATATGAATAAAAGAAAGAAGGGTCGTAGACAGATGAGCGTTTGCGACCGTTTACAAGAGTGAATACCGAAACAGACAATTCCAGATGCCCTCAGACAGATGCCACTAAACAAGTAAAGGACAACGGACGGTTTTCGTTGATATGGCTTGGACCGGTGTGACGATAGAGCTCAAATCAATTGAATACCGTTCGTGCCCTACGGCTATTCCATAGCTATCGCGGCTCACCTCCCGGCAGACTGTTCGCTTATCAGCTCACCTCGTCCCCTTACGGCCTTCTTTGCTTGTTCGCCTATCGGTGAAATAGCAATAGCAGCGGAATCCGTCCTCTTCGTCGCTTACATCTTCTTCTTGTTTCAGTTATGTCTGTTGGTATACTTGGAGATGGCGAAAGAAAAGCATTCGAGACATATCCTAGGAGTTGGTTGCTCTTTCCCCCCAGTCTCGATTTCTCCAAAATGGCGTGCGGCGAACAAGTACGCTTCGAACAGGAGCTCCATTCTTTACTTATGCCCGCTGTGTCAAGTATCATCTAAGGACTTCGATCGCTTCACTCAAGTCAAGATGAACTATGAAATTAAACAGCCACTTCGCTTTACAGCCATGTTTGTTCGCCTATCGGCTCACCTCTAAAGCCCCGCTATACTTCCATTATGGCCCAGGCTCACCCTATACAAGGACTTATTAGGTTCCTGTTCGCGACTATTGAACACCTATAAGCTCTTTCTTGTCAAGGTTGAAGACCTGATGAGCATTAGGCCTCTCTCTCTTTGGTTGCGATAGTAAAGCAAACCCTATTTATTTCACCGATAGGCGAAGGGTCAAAGTCAAGGTTGTGTATTTCACATTAGTGTTGATAATAAATAGGGCATTTTCAATGATTTTCTCGGTATTGTTCCAAAACCAATCTACTGTGCTACGCGACGAAGAACATGTCAAAAAGGTAGTAGTCAACACGACGAATAGCCCGGGGGTGAGCTGATAGGCGAATAAGATGCCGATAGGCTCAGAGGACGAAGGAGTAAGTAAGGCGAAGAGGACAAAGTCAAGTAGTTCGTTCCGCTATACCAAAAGGAGGGGCTTTAGAGGCGACTTGACTTCTCCGCTTCGTGGGACTCCGCTCCTAAAGAAAGGATGCTTTCATTCAAGAAGAGATCCATATCTCTGCTTCGAAGGGACAGCACGAAGGTTACAAGGAAAAAGCCTTGCTACGAGCTCGTATATGGATATCCAGCCTTAGTCAAAACCTTACCTTAATATCGTGGATAATGTTGATTCCTCCTTACCTCCCCTTCTCCGCCTAAAATTAAGTAAGTGTCTCAATAGCGAGAAAATCATAGCCCTGGCACTGAAACAAGAGAGGAACCTCCTCCAAGACAACGAGAGAGGAATCAGTCGTTTACCACTTTCAACGGAATTGCTACTTTTTTCTTGTTATTGATAGAGTTGTCTTCCCCGCCCCTGAGAAATACGAAGGGAAAGAAGGATTTCGAAGAAAGGATTTCGGAGAAAAGAATGGCTGACACGTTGACTCGAGACTATAAGAATTAGAGGAGTTTTTTCCCGGTCTAGTGCCAAGCGAGCCGGACCCAAACCGAATACTCCATAATCAGTAAACAGCATAGATGCGAAGCATGTTATGCCGCCGCTTAAGGACTCTTCCCAAACGACTCTGAATCTCAAGTATAGAGAGGCTGTTTCATATAGTTTGAAAAGTGCTTCAGTGACTGACGATGTTGAAAGTCGTGTATGGCTTTCTAAAGAAGACGAACAACAACTAGCAGCGAACAAGCATAAATGCAACTCTCATTTCATCATTTCTAGTTCAAATATCCCTTATTGCCTCGTTCAACCACGAACCATCAAAGGTAGTCGGCGAAGATGCGCAGCGGCGAACAGTTCTGGGCCCGAGGTAGGTGCTTTGTTTGTGAGCCGGAAATTCGAAGATTAGTGATCCCACCGATTTTGATGTTGGAGTGCTTAAAGGCGTAACCTGTGTTGTCGGAAGTTCTTTTGAAGAAAAAACTACGGTACGTCTACGGTACGGGTAATTAGATAAGGGGCAAGAATCATGAAATGCTCTTTTTTCCGAGGGCGGGTCCTTTTCTAGCATATGCTCAGCTGCACCAATAACTGATGCCTACTGGAAAAGATTACCTATTAGATTAGTGGATTAGGCGCAACTTATGACCTCAGACTATCCTAAGGAGTCGGGTCTCCCAATCCAATTAAAGAAAGACGGGCAAGACAGAGGAGAAGTATGCCGGTACCACTTACCTTCCCCGTTCCCGGGGTTGGGAGTTTTTTTCAAATATCGGGCAGCTGAATCTTATAACTTGAGCTATTCTCCTTAAGCTCCGAGGACGAATGGAGGTGAGCCGATAGGTGAACAGTACAGAGAGAAGGTGCTTAGTGATAAGCACCACATACTAACTAATCCTGCGAAGAAGACTTGCAACAAAGAAAATCCTCTCACCAGGTTCGAGCAACTTTCATATTCCTCTGGAAAGGGATTACCAGCTCCCCTAAAGCCGTGATGATTGGCTCGATCCTAACCGGTGAAGAAAGAAGGTTTACCGCTAGGCGAACTAGCATAAGGCCGTAAGCCTTGGTAAGCTAAGGGGGAGCTTTCAACTGATGGAGAAACGTACTTTCTTTATTCATCTCTATTGGTATTGGAAAGTGTTCAGTCTACGGCATCCCCGTAAGCAAAGGCGGACCTAATCTTATCTTTCCTCTATTCCCGATATAGCTATAGCACGGTGGAGTCGGCTTCTTTATCCGTGGTCGTGGTGGGGCGTACTCTCAATCTAAGCGGGATACCTTCATAGACCTACGTGAAGCTAGAAGTAACTACTTTCGATTTTTCTTATAGAATAGAAGGCTTTCAATCACTTCGATTTCTAGCAGTAAACTCTTCCGGGGGGTTCGATCAGTAGAGGGGACGACTTCGCTTCATTTCTCATTTTCTTCGCTTCCCAAGATATTTAGGGAAAAGCCCCTTCTTTCAGTACAATAAGGGAGTGCTTTTCTTCCTTTCGTTTAGTATTCGTAGGGATACCCACAATCGAGACCAGAGACTGAGGTCATATATGACCTTTTGAGGCTACATCTCATGATGTCTTTATTGGAGAACGCTTTGATGAAAGTTGTGAGCTCTTAGAGACCCTGGGCCTACCGCTCCGTGGGAAGGTAAGGGGTTTTTTTATTGGCGGGACGAGTAGGAAAGTGGTTTTTTTATTGGTTCGACGGGACGAGTAGGACCTTCCCTTGAACCTAATTCAACTGTTGGGAGTAGGGGCTTTCTTGTACCGCCATACGCACCCAGACATTACACCAATTGTGGCTGGCCCAACAGTTTCCAGAATGCCGTTGTCATGATGTTGATCCGGCTTCTGCGACTACGGCATCCGCGTAGCTCCGAATACGCGCATTGGAGCTCTTCGCTCGATGTTCCGAGTCGCTCTGTTGTAAACCGCTGTTTCGTCTGGCGGTGGCTTATTTCTAACACCCCCCTTACTAGATCAAACAAATAAAGCTCCATTGAATGAATAAACTTCTCCCTCCCGAACAAGGGTCAGTCAATGGTTCGGGGAAAAGCCTATCTCAGTGATGTTCAAAAACGGGAAAATCGTGCAAATTTCATATATGTAAGATGTAGCAGGTATTTCTTTATTTTTCTTTGTTAAAGACCTATCATTGAACTAACTGATATCTAATCTTAGAATCAGGGGATTAGTGAGTTTGGGTCTGTGTTCCGGCTGTGCAAGATGTCTCCGATGCGGTTGTGCTTTCGCCGTAGTCTTTCTATTTGATTGTTGTGGTTGTGTGTTTCGAGATTTCATTGCCGCGATTCCGGCTACCTGATTATGCGGGAATCCCTAGTTTTCCTCTCTGAGGTTGATTGAATCTCTCCTTATCTGATTGTCGGTCTGCTTCACATGGATCCCCCGCCTCGTTTGGGTGCTGCTTTTTTCTGATCTTCATCCGGGTTCCTAAATTTCTCATTGGAATTTCTTTCATTATCTTTCACTTGATAGTGAAGGTTTCAGAATGGGCTTTTTCTTCTTTTCTTTTTCGGTATTCCGCTCCGCGATCAAGGAGCGAAAGAACCAAGTGGGCTGTGGTGATGTCAGAATTTGCACCTATTTGTATCTATTTAGTGATCAGTCCGCTAGTTTCTTTTATCCCACTCGGTGTTCCTTTTCCATTTGCTTTCAATAGTTCAACCTATCCAGAAAAATTGTCGGCCTATGAATGTGGTTTCGATCCTTCCGGTGATGCTAGAAGTCGTTTCGATATACAATTTTATCTTGTTTCCATTTTATTTATTATCCTTGATCCGGAAGTAACCTTTTCCTTTCCTTGGGCAGTACCTCTCAACAAGATTGATCTGTTTGGATCTTGGTCCATGATGGCCTTTTTATTGATTTTGATGATTGGATTTCTCTATGAATGGAAAAGGGGTGCTTCGGATCGGGAGTAATCACTAGTGAGAGGGCAAAAAGAGGGGGGAAGGACAAAGGAAAGAACGATGCCTACATTAAATCAATTGATTCGTCATGGTAGAGAAGAAAAGCGGCGCACGGACCGTACTCGAGCTTCGGATCAATGTCCCCAGAAGCAAGGAGTACGCCCGCGTGTTTCAACGAGAACACCAAAAAAACCTAATTCAGCTCCACGTAAGATAGCCAAAGTACGGTTGAGCAATCGACATGATATATTTGCTCACATTCCGGGCGAAGGTCATAATTTGCAGGAACATTCTATGGTGTTAATAAGAGGAGGTAGAGTGAAAGATTCGCCAGGTGTGAAATCCCATTGTATTCGAGGAGTCAAGGATTTGCTGGGAATTCCGGATCGAAGAAGAGGCAGATCTAAATATGGTGCAGAAAAACCAAAATCGATATGAATGGAAGATGCCTCTTTCACTTGTTTTTCTCGGTCAGTCAAGGGAACAACCACAATGTTACGCCCCAAAATCGAACTATACGGAGCCCTTCCGAATGACCTCTCATGGAGTCTACTACACTAGCCAAGAAAGAGTGTATTAGACTCCATTCGCCCGTGGAGGTGAGTGGAGGAAGAATCAAAAAAGAGAAAGGTATTGCAACTAATAAATAGTTGCTCGTTCATAAATTCAGTTGACCACTTGTTAGTCTTGCTACACTACACGACACGAGTGACGGGTGAAGTTGAAGTAGACACGGTCGACGTTCAGTCGACTTCACAAGTGATTCAACATACCATATGGAAATAATCAAAAAAGGAGAGAAGGGTCTCGCCCAGGTAGCTCCCGCAAGGTAACGACTTCAAACTCAAACAAAGAACGTTCTTCTGCATGAGTCAAAGAAAATGCTGTATGTATCTAATGCAAGACCTGTCGATAAGCTAAGGCTACGACATGAAAGAAGGCGAAGAAGTCCATTCGATTTTTGTTTCGCCTTCGCCCTCCCGTGCACCCGCCTTAGGCGGGGCCGATCCCGCGACTAAGATAGTCGCGCCAGAGGTCGCGCAGCAGCTTCCCGTGGAGCCTCCTGCGGATCATCAGGTCCGCCCGGTTGGGCTCAACCTCAGAGAAAGGTTGAGTGAACAGAAAAGGGAGGCCTTTCGCCGACTAATGTCTTCCAAGGAGTATCGGGGGGTGGAACGACAAATGAACCTTTTTGAGGCTCGGGCCGAAGAGCTAAAGCAAAAGGCCGCCGAGCTCGTGAATCGTCGTTCCATTCCAGTGGATGAAGAGTCAGATGTGGGGCTGGCAATCAATGTTCTCTTGGAGAAGAAGAGAGGCGACCTAAGATTCCTCTCCAGGGTGATGAAGGCGATTGAGAATGGCAAAAGCCGCTTTTATAAAGCCTTCCTCCCTCCTTGAACTCAAAGGATTAAACCCGAACGCTCCGATCCCTGGGACCCAGACGATTCCACAGCGTAGAGCTTCAATCAATAGGCCATTTCAGTCTTCTTTTATCCTCAGCAATGCCCAAAGACTCCCATGCCTTTCTTGGTGGAAAAAACCACCAGCGATTTCCAAAAAGTCTTTATTGCATTTTTAGAGCAAGAAGCAGAACTACAAGAAAAATGAAAATATGCGCATCATTGCCACAAAAACAAACGGCCAGTTTCCCAGCCGAAAGAATGGGGAAACAAATGCGTTAAGACCTGTAGTAAGCCAGAGTAAGATGTATGAGGGTGCGAGTCACAAGAGTCTTCGACTGTCGAATTATAGAATCTCCGGGGCTTTCCTAGCCACTCTCGTTTTGTTTTTTTTATCTTCTTTGTCTGAAAATGGGTTTGATTTGCTTCACCTATGAGAATTTATACAGATTCTTCTTTTATTCATATTCAATCTTCCGCTTTCATCGCTCGTAGTTACTCTCTTCCTTAATGCTATCTTCTTCTTAGCCTCGTTTGGCGCTATATACCTTATTTGCTTTGCTTCTCTTACGTGTCCATGAACATTAGTTCGAGTCTACGCCCATCTTTCAGAGTTCAAAGAGGGTTTCGCGAGTCCAAACTGGAGGTTTAGTGTGAGTCCACAAAAGAGGAGTCCGTTTCTGGGCCACTCACATGTTGTCAATTCGAATGCTTTCGTCTTTGCTTTAAGGTCCCTAGGATCGGATCCCTTTCTTTTCTTTCAAAGATGAGGGAAGGCACGGGGAAGGAGGTACCCCAGGCCCCAGGGTTGGGCAGTGGACTTGCTTCCTGTTATTCTATTAAAGCTTCTGCTGCTAACAGTTGAGTATAGCCAGTGGCGGTTACTGGGACAGCAGGCGGGTAAAGCTTTCGAGTCATACCCCAGATCCCTTTCGAATTACTAGACATGCTAACGAGTCTTCGTCTGGCTCGACCCGAATGCCTTGATTAACTATTAACTCGAACGAGTGAAATCGTTACGGATGCAGTAAACCAGAAAATAAAGTAGACTCAATGTAGTGAACGGAGTGATAGAGACGACTACTATCGAGAGCTCGGAATGAGCGGAATAGGATCACAGAAATGCTTTGAAAACTTTTCTAAAAGGAAAACAGGTTTGGCATAGAATCCAGAAGGATGAAGGCTTTTTTACCTAATCATAGAAGGAAGCTCATATCTTTTCCGGGTTCTAGCTCGCGTACCTCTTTTATTTGGGCATTTGTCCTTTTTGCTTGCCCTCTTTTTTTTATAGGCTTATAGCAGAAGTCAGAAGTGTGAAAGTCTAGTTGTCACTCGGAGCCACTCTGTCAACAAAACAAGCCGTTAGTGAATTTGTTAGAAACCGTGTTCGGTATCGACAGAGAAAGTAGGGAAGGACAGTGACAGAATAGCTCTAACAGAAGCAAGCTGTCAAGAGGGAGCTATGCTGTCAGTATACAGAGTCGGCTTTTTAACCATTCGATTCGCGAGCATAGTCACCCCTCCCCTATGGATGGTTTCATAGCTTCTGTCAAGTCAGGAGTGAACGAAGGAAAGGTGGTTGGTTTTAAGGAAGCCTTCCGTTGATTGTGCGTTTACGCTTTGTTTAAGCAGCTTTTCATGTCTAATCCGCTTCTATAAAGAAAGGAGAATAGAACGGAGCACTTAGCCGAGCAACGAGCTATCAAAGGCGATCCTTCTTAGCTTAGTACGGAGCCAGTTAGGATTGAATACTTTTTTGACACAGTTTGGTTTGATGGGTCCATTCAACATGCCTTCTAAGATCCTTTTATATGGTTGTGTAAGCTTAATAGCATGTTGATTGAGATTGTACTTCAACGCCGAAGCAGTAAGATATGTAGGTTGTGTATCGCTCGTAAAAGCCACCCTTCGCCACTGATCACGAGTGGGATAGATGGAGTCATCCGTAAACTCTTCACGGAGTGCTTTTTCAAGTTTGATTTCCAACTTAGTAATTCTAAAATCTTGACTTTCGTTTTCATTATCAATGCGTTTCCACATTAATGTTACCAGCTCCTCTCTGCGTACTAAATTCGGAATCAATGATTCCGAGACCGTGGCGATCATCTCTTAATACTCGGGAGATCCCATGCGAAGACAAGCAATTTCCTCCGACAATGATGGGGAATCCCTATTCAGACCACCTGAGTCCGCGCCTGCTGCAATTATCACTCCTTGGTCAGCTTGATACTAAACCAGATCGAGCTCGGGAATCCCTCTCTTTCTTCTAGCTCCGACGCTTGAAGTTACATTCCGGGGATTCATGTTAGCTTTTAAAGACTTAGTGCGTGCAATTAACAAGAAGTTCCCTGCGGGGCTATTCCCCAGTTCCCGGAGGGGGTCAGTTTACAGCTCTCCTCTCTTTATAGTCGAGTATATTATATAACCTCGAAAGGAGAATGAATACCATTTTAGCGAGTCTCTGTTCTCTTGAATAGGTAGGCTCAGTACGCTAAGGAAGCTTGATCCGCTTAGGGCTCATAGAAGGTAGGACAGAGAATCGAATTTCGCCGGCGAGATGAGTCTAGGGACCTTTAGGACTAGAAAAAAACTAAGTAGAAGCTATAGGGTGGGCTTTAGCACGAATTACTGAGACTCCGTTCTAATTATACTAAAATAGAAAGAAGTTGGTTCCAACCCTAGGCTTAGAGTTGAGCTAGACCCGTAACTGACTTCGGAATGATTTAGAGAGCAGCGAATCAGGCTTTTGGAGTGGTGGCAAGGCTTGAAAAGAAAGGAACTACTGCTACACTGGCAACTACACTTGGAGTGCGTTAAGGTAGGAACTAGATCACAAACGTGCTATTCCTTTGAGGCCTACATCTTTTTCGTTGTTCCTGTACCACTCATTGTGGAAGGTCCCTCCGTGTATGTAACTACTAGCAGCTTTCGATGCCCCTATATCGTATCGGGTCTTCTGTTTTTCTCAAGCTGTGAAAATAAGATAGAATACCGTCAACGTAGGATGCTCAGAGGGAGCCGCTAGAGAATCCACCGTCAATGCCTTTCCTTCTCTACTTTACAATAGATTTTAGGAACTACTTGACCTAGCTTGGTGAATCAGTCAATTTTCTCCCTTCACAGTCATGCTTTATATACTTCTACTGAATTAACTTGTTAGAGTTATAGAGAAGGGATTGAAGAATAGTGTATGGCATGTATCAT